>NW_018397262.1:1531564-1551752 GCF_002168275.2 Theobroma umbraticum
TCGATCCTCTGTCCATTTGAACCCTTTTTAAGATCTAGATTGTCCAAATTTTTGGACAATCCAGAGGTAAAACATGTGTTTTCTCATGGCATCTGGCACAAGCAAGCCCGAGCCAAGTCTGGAAGTGACTGGAGAGGGAGGCTGAACAAAGATCTGTCTTTTCCCTTCTCTGTTCCTTTTTTTTTATTTTTTTAGTTTTTATTAATTTTTTATTTTTATTATATTATATTATTTATTTTTATTTTTACTTTTTTTTAGGGAATAGGTGTCTACAGTTTCCCCTCTTTGCACATTCTTGACAATAAAGAATAGTGCAAAGACGTAGACACCTTGCTCGCACTAGGTTGAGGTTATGTGATTTTTTTCTTCTTTTTTTTTTAATAATAAAAAAACCTCCTCATCTCAAAACGAGGCTATGTAACTTAAATTTTCTCGTGCCAAGATAACTGGGCTTAAACGTCTTAGATGCCAACTAAATTGGGCTTGAACTCTTTTTGTGCCAATATAACTGAACTTATACTTCTTGGATGCCAGTTTAATTGGGCTTAAACTCTTTTTGTGTCAACGTAACTAGACTTATACATCTTAGATGACAGTTTAATTGGGCTTAAACTCTTTTTGTCTAAACATAACCGGGCTTATACTTCTTGGATGCCAGTTTAATTGGGCTTAAACTCCTTTTGTGCCAACGTAACTGGACTTATACTTCTTGGATGCCAGTTAAATTGAGCTTAATCATCTTTTTGTGCCAATGTAGCTAGGTTTAAACATCTTGGATGTTAGCTAAATTGGGCTTAAACTCTTTTTGTGCCAACATAGCTAGGTTTAAACATCTTGGATGCTAGCTAAATCAAGCTTAAACTCTTTTTGTGTCAACATAACTGGACTTATACTTCTTGGATGCCAATTAAATTGGGCTTAATCATCATTGTGCCAATATAACTGGGCTTAAACATCTTGGTTGCCAGCTTAATTGGGCTTAAACTCTTTTTGTACTAACGTAACTGGACTTATACTTCTTGGATGCCAGTTTAATTGGGCTTAAAATCAATGGTGCCAACATAACTCGGCTTAAATGTCTTGGATACCAGCTAAATTTGGCTTAATCATCTTTGTGCCAATGTAACTGGACTTATACATCTTGGATGCCAATTTAATTTAGCTTAAACTCATCTTTGTACCAATATAACTGGACTTAAACATCTTAGATGCCAGCTAAATTGGGCTTAATCATCTTTGTGCCAACGTAACTGGATTTATACATCTTGGATGCCAGCTAAATTGGGGTTAATCATCTTTGTGCCAATATAATTGGGCTTAAACTTTTTGGATGCTAGCTAAATTAGGCTTAATCAACTTCGTGCCAATATAACTAGGCTTAAATGTCTTGGATGCCAGCTAAATTGGACTTAAACTAATTCGTGCCAACATAACTGGACTTATACATCTTGGATGCTAGTTTGATTGGGCTTAAATCTCTTTGTGCTAATATAACTGGGCTTAAACATCTTGGATGCCAGCTAAATTAGGCTTAAAACCTCTCATGCTTGGTTTTTTTTACTTCTTCTTTTTCAATGCAAGACTCAAATCTTTCTTCACTTAATTGTTTGAAAATTGCATTAGTCTTGACATTTATTTGAAAATTTTCAATTTTAATGATGCATAGTCATGTCCATGATTGAACATGTATGCATGATTGAATGATGGACAAATGATGCATTATTTTCCTTTGTTTTGCACCATATATTCCTCACTTCAAAGATCATTTTTATTGGCTTCGCATCTTTGATGATATTCTTGTGCAATTGTCAATTCCTTTACCTCCAAAGAACCTTTTTTGCTAATCTCATCATATTGATTTGGATTCTTGAAATCACTTTCCCACAATGGATATGAACGAAAGATCACCAATTCAAATTGGATTTCAGTGCTTCCACACCTCTTGATCATGAAGGCTCTTCCTTGCATTGCTTTTTCTCACTTTTTTTTTTGAAGAATGAATTTGTCTTATTCAAAAGTACTTGTATTATTTCACAATGATTGAAAGATTTTCCTCACAAAGATCGTAAGGGCTCTCCTTCTTTTTCTTTTTCTTTTGCTTTTAAAAACATCCTAATTTTGACAACATCACAACAAAATTGCCCCATACAATTATTGTCATGATAAAAAATAGTTGAATCTTGCAGCAAAAATGTATCAATTCCACACTTTTCTTTCTGAAGTAATGAAATATTCAAGTTTGAAAAAAACATGTGATATTTGAATCTCTTAAGAATTAGTGATTACTATTTTAAATGACTCGGGTGGGTTAAATCACATTTTGATCTTTATGGATTGAAAGGTTAAACAAATTAAAGTCTTGTGTAACAAAAAGGTCTCACCATTTTATGAGAAAAAAAATGAAGGATTGATGTTTCTTCGTCTAAGCTCACAAATGTTGCATGATTTTCTCAAATTTATATTCTTTGAAAATCAAACTTTCACAAAAGACTCATTTCAAATCGGAATCAATTTTGACACTTTTCTAATCTCATGATGTGTTGCATTTTGACAGATGTCAAGACTAGCTTTAGAAACTTGAGATTTGCAAGGTTATTTGGAAGAGAATGGTTCAAAATTCAACATTGGTTTTATGACAAATATTGAATTTTACATTCTTTGGACATTTTGAGGATCCAATGCACTCTGGTTACTTTGAAATGATCTCTCTATTGTGCTTCTCATCAGTCAAAATCACGAGTGATTTCATAAGTTCTCATTTTTGCTTTAGGCTTCCCTTTCAGGTTTTCAACCTAAAGCTCATTTTTCTCTCTTTTCTTTTTATTGATTGTTCCATCATGCACTTGAGAAAAATTCAAACTTAATCCAAAATGGATTGATGGATTCACATGGATAATCTTAGCAAAGAAAAAGAAGTAAAGGCCTCTTTGATTTTGTGATGACCTTTTCCTAGAAGAAAGCTCTTCAATTTAAGCATCCACTCTTGATCAAAATTGACTTTTTTAAAGCAAGTAATGTAGGTTAAGGTTAAAGGCTTTGATAGAATGGGTAAAAAGGCGCAAAATATGTATTTAAAGGTGATCAACCGAAGATCATTCACGTGAAAATCTTCTGAGACATTTGTCTTTTCTATTTTTCAAAGCATGTATTTCCATCCATTTTCCTGTTCTCTTTTTTCATCACTTTTTGATAATCTTTTTTCATTTTTTTTCTTTTGCATTCGCCTCTTCATACAAGGTGTTTTCTTTCTTCAAATGAGATTTTATTCTCCATGTTCCTGAACAAGATTCTCATACACATTTGCGCTTCCAATATAAAAGGTGATCTTTGGTTAAGCTGCATTTAGAAAAATTTTTATAGGCTCAAAGAGGTAGCAAACGTGTAATTTGTGAATAGGAAAATGAAACACGACCATTTCTCATCTCAAATATAGTTACTTGGCTTGAACAGCAATCCCTAGAAGGGATGAATTTTGAAATAATAATTGTTTGTTCTTTTTTTTTTTACGTTTGTTTTTCCTTTCTTCTTTTTCTTGGTTTGGTATCATTTGAATGCCTCAAGTACATGATGTTACTATCAACTTTTCTCACCATTCGCTTATTTTTTTCTCATTTTTTCGTTTTTCTCACCTTCACAACACAAAGCTTGACTCAAATTTTCAAAATAAAATATCATTTGGTATGCCCTTCTCGATCGACCATTCAAACGAAGGCTTGAGCAATTATTGCCCTTTCACAACCTTGAAAGATCTCACTTCAATTTCACAAATTGCTCGTGTTAGCATCCCTAGCTGAGGAAGAAACAATTTTTTTTTTTTACAAGTCGAGTGTTTTGAAGGTATTGAAATTTCTTTTTCTTCTGATCATCTTCCCCCCAGAGTATGGATGAAGGACAACTTTAGGCAATGGGTGGAGAAGCTCATATTTTGGGTCCAATTGAAAGAGGTTGATTAGTTTCAATGTATTTGAAACTCTGGCTAGTCTTGACACTTATCAAATTACCAAATTCAGATTCTTTCCAAGAGTGCAAGATTTTTCTTTTAGAAAAAAATGAATTTTACCTCGCCACAACATTGATCATTACTTTGACAAATACCATCATCCTTATATGTCAAATGATGAGATTGATGAAGTTTCAGAGCTTTTGCTTCTTTTTGGATTCAGGCCCTTGAAGGGCCTTTATTCACTTGGTTAAGGCATTAAGAGTCTTGAAGATATGGTTTGAGAATGAGAATGAATTCATTTGCAAATAGCAATTCACCATTTATTTTATAAGAACCCTTCCCATTTTTTCTTTTTCATTTATGATTTTGGAGACAAGTAGTATGGGGATTTATTTTTAAATGCTAACATTCTAAACTCCTCTTTTTTGAAAAGAAAAAAAAAAGTAAAACCAAAAGAAATTTGGGCAATTTTCAAGCTTGATTCAAAACTAAACATACACTCATCTCATTTATGAAAGACAAAAGTCCATGCTCCCAAAAGTTTTTGCTCTCAAAACATAAACATGAACAAGACTAGAAAGTGACCAAGGATTGCCCCCGAATTGGCATTACACTCAATTATTCCAAAACCCAAACCTTGCATCCATCACCCTTGATTTATATAGTTGTTGACGAGTTCTTTGAATTTAGTTGGATCTGTATCGATTAAAGCTTGAACTTTGTTCTTGAATGCAATGCAATTCTTCGTGGAATGACCTTTAACCCTAGAATGGTAATCACATTTAACATTTGGGTTATGCCATCTTGGGTTTTCTAGGCTTGACAGGAATGATGGAAATCTTACAGTTCTGTACCAATAAAGGGAAAAGCTCTACATAGGACATTGGTAATGAATGGTACACTTAAGCTTTCTTTCTTCTGTTGCTCTGAAGGCAATTCGAATTAATTTCTTGGTCGCCTGAAGTGGACATATCAGGTAGAGCAACTTGTGTGAGTAACGATTGAACGAAAGGTCAGGGTAGATTATGGACATACGCTGATGGGTGTGAATGAGTGCCCATAAGATGTCCTTCAATGTCACAAAATTTCCTTTTGTTTCTCCTTTCAAAAGTCATTACTTGAACTCCTTTAGTAGAAGCATCATATTCTCTTTTGGCAAGATCATTTGCTTGAGAGTCTATGATCCTTCCCTTTTTTATTCCATCTTCAATCCTTCCCACAGAAAATACCAATTCTGCAAAATCTGAAGAAGCATTACTTACCAATCTATTATAATATGGAGGAGGAAGAGAATCAACAAATAGAGAATTTAATTCTCTACTAGTAAAAGGTGGTTGGACTTGTGATGCTACTTCCTTCCACCTACAAGCATACTCCTTGAAACTTTTAGAAGGGTTTCTTTTCGTGTTTTGGAGGGTTATTTGATGAGGAATTGCTTCTAGCTTGTGCATGTATTATCTCAAAAATGCTCGAGCCAAATCTCTCCATGTGGAAATATAATTTTTTTCCAACTTGCAGTACCATTTAATCGTAGCTCCTTTCAAGCTATTTTGGAAAAAAATGAATGAGCATTTTTTCATCATGGGCATATGGAGCCATCTTGTTGCAATACATGATGAAATGTACCTTAGGGCATTTGGTTCCATCATACTTTTCAAACTCCGGGACTTTAAACTTGGGTGGGATAACCACATTAGGCACTAAACTTAATTCCCTTATCTTAACGAAATCATAGAGATCCATTCCCTCTATGGCTTTAAAGCGCTCTTCTAAAAAATCATACTTTTGTTGCATTTTCGATTTTTCTCTCAGTCTTGATAAGTTCACTTTTAATTTTTCTTGTTCCTTAAAGTTGTCCTGGTCAAATGTAAGAACCTGATCAGAAAGATTTGCCCCTGGAATTTGCATAGTTTGCCTTTGTGAAGACGATTGGCTTGAGCTTTGAAAACTTGAAGATCCTTCGATAGCTCTCTTTCTTTCATTAACGTTCACTCTCTTTAGTAGGTTCGCCAACTGTTTTCTCATCTCTTCTTGGGTCTTCTCCATCTTGTCTATCAAATTTGATTGTTCATCTCCCATGATTCTAGCTTGAGCGCCTGTATTGTGCCAACTGTATATGGGCTCCCTTGAGTTTTTTTTTTCTTTTAGACTAAGAAGCAAATTATTCCAAAAATCTTTTATTCATGAAAATTAACAATAATCATACTTCTTCTTTTATGGAATGTAGTAAAGTCAAGTAATGCTACTTGCAACGAAGGAAGATGAACGATGAGTACATGTGTGTCAAAATCGAAGGATGTTTGAATGCATGTTAAGATGATTAAATGTATGATGAGTGATTTGAAACACAAAGACACCTGATTATGAATAGTGCACCAACATGATTACATTTCAAAACAACATTGAAGAACATGTTGAACAAGACCTCAAAAGTTAACATATATCTTCACAAACATGAACCCATTCTTACAAGATTCAAAAGAAGTCAAAGATTAAAATGTCCTAAGGTTTAAAAAAAATAGCATAGTCAACCCTTCTTTCATTCCAACACTTAATTGTGCTCCCCACAACCATTCCCCATCATCTTTGCTAGATTGAACCATTTGGAATCTATTGATGTTTACACTCGATACTTGAACGCGTCACAATCTTCGATGGAATGTCCCATATCTCCACCATGATAATCACATCTTGCATCTGTATTGAACCACTTTGGGCATGGAGGTCGCAAGGGTTCTAATGGCACCGGGACAATAAGATGATTATGAACTAATTGATAAAAAAGTTCTTTGTAGGAAATAGGTATAGGGTTAAATTATTTTTTCTTTTTGGATTATTTTTGAAAGGTGCCCAGGCTAGGAGCGGGGCTGATTGATAATTGTGCTTGTGGTTGGCTTTGAAAGGCCTGTTGAAAGGGGGGTCGAAAAGTGTTGGACAAAAACTATGAATTTGATCAAATTGATCTTGAGGTTGAAAGTGGTGGTTGAGAATATGCCTTGGTTGCAATCCATGTTCAGGGGTTGTGTAGCATCTAGAGATCCCATCTTGGTCATGAAACTTTTCAACTCAATCATTTGCGTATTCAACTATCCATCCTTTACAACTTTTTCTAGACTTTGATCCTTACTTGAGCCACTGAGCATGTGTTGGGTTTATCAAGGACCATTGATTTTATTCAGTGATTGCTTCTGGTGTGGTTCAATTTGAAGTGATGGGGATTCTTGAGGTGTTTTCCTTTCCTTCATTGAGACGTTCCACCATTTCCATCAATTTGGCCATTTGTCCTTTCATCTCTTGAAGTGTCACGTCCAAATTCTTCTTGATTGCGTTCTAATGCACTTATCCTCACTTCCAATTGATGTTCCATATCATTTAGTCCTTTTGACCCAAAACAAAATAAGAAAGAAAAAAAAATGAAACTTTACTAAAAATTTGCCAAAAAGGAATTTATTCTCTTTCCTACAAAGCTAACAACATTGTATGGTTCTCCTTTATTGGAACAAACATGAAATGATTGCATGTAGATGAAATACGATATTTGCATGTATGCATGAAATGCTATGATGCCTTGATGCATGGATGAGATAAAGTGAAATGCAAGACTAAATTATTGAAAATCATGTATAGTAGAAACTTTTATTTAAAACTAAAACCCTTTTCTTTTTTGTGGTTTTTGAAGAAAATAGAAGAAATAAAAACCTTTTTATATTCTATCTCCTCATTGCCTAAACCATTTTCTTTTTCTTTTCTGCTTCGCAAGGGGCAACATTTTCTCTTTTTACCTTTTTCGTTTATTTTTGTAAGAGAAGAAGCTTTTTCGTCTTTTTTTTTGGACAACAGGAACTGAAGACTCTTTTTTTTCTTTCCTTTTTTTCTTTCAAAAGACCTCACTTGAAGGAAATATCTCTCTTCTTTGTTTCCTTTCTTTATATTTTTTGTTTTTTTTTTACGAAAAGAAAAAAAATCTTCCTTCTTTTTTCATGTTTATCCTTTTTATTTTTAAGAGGAAATAGAGACAGTTATTCTTAAAAAAATTAGAGAGAAAAAAATTCTAAAAAAACAGAACATCCAAAATCTTGTTCCTTTTTTTTAATATGGAAAAGGAAAGAAAGTTTTGTTTTTGTTTTACTTGTTTCCTTTTTAAAAAAAAAAAATCACTTTGTCACGTGTTATTTTCATTTTATCAAAAAAGACTACTAGGATAGATTTGTTCCTTCAAGTGTCCTAAATTAGGGTGTACTTTTTATGACAATCTCGTTAAGGCTCTACGTATGGGATGGCTCCTCATGGTTTTCTATATGCCAAGTTTGGTTCTGAACGATGCTAAAGGTTCCCAAATTGTTCCTCACTGTTGTCTACTCGGACTAGTAAGGCACCCCGGTCCTCACCCATTATAGGCTTCGAGTGGACTAGGTTCAATTTGAGTATGAATGTTCACTAGCCCATGCGGAGGTTATCACCTTGTGAGAACGTAGCTATTAAACTCTCTCCTAATAAAGGATAAAGCTCGGGTAAAAGGCTTATGCATGAATGCAACATGTGTCGTGTGTGTGAAGGAACGTACCAACCTTTGACGGACAATCTCACATCCCTCTATCCTAAATTCCCCACAATGTAAAAAGTAATAAAATAATGATCATAAAATAATTAATGCACAAAACCATACTGCATAAAACAAATGTTCAAATTTACAAGAAACACTTCATTATTTAGGGCTTTAGGATAACTTATGATTAATTATGGCTCGACCCTCTTTCATCCCCAGTGGAGTCACCAAGTTGTTGTAACGTGCCGAGTTGAGAACCTGATCGTTAGACGTGAAGTACTTGGGGAGTCGCCACTAATCCTTTTTTTTACCTAGGTGTGATTGGCCACTTAATAAATTTGTTCTCTTCGACAAAATCCTAAATCGATTTTAAGTCCATCTAAAGAACGATAAACTGGTCTACGTATTTTATTTAGAGTTGGGTTCGGGAGTATGGTTACGCACAGGGAAGGTTTAGCACCCCCATGACACCCGTTCCATGAACGGTACCATTTAATCATATATTATCCTGACCCATTAATTTTATTGTTATGTTTCCTCAATTTGGTTTATTTAATTTATCTTTTATTCTATTAACAAATTAAACACATTTTATTTGGTTTTTTCTCGTGCTTGATGTACACGTGATGTAATCGTGCCATGCATGGCATAAAATCGAGATAATGTCAAACGAAAACTTTTTATTGAGTGTACTTTTCGAATCTACCTATTATGCTGGTGAGATCTAAAAGTATCCTCTCACCTAGGGAAAATGCCCGATAAACTTGCCTTCACAAGTTTAACGGGTAGATCCCATCATTGAGTTAATGTTTGCAAGTAAAAATAACGTTTTCATTAATGCAAATCCTAATACGAGCAAAAGCTTTTTATTAAAGATATTTCTCCGAACCCTCCCATCGTACTGGTGGGATCCGAAAGTATCTTTTCACCTAAGGAGTTTACTGAAAAAACTTGCCTTCACGAGCTTCTTCGGAAAGTCCCATCATCGGGCTTATACTCGTATATAGAATATTCTATATGCCATGACATTTAACAATGCACCAATGGTACGTGATACACTTATAACTCTAATGTTTGGTTCCTTATTTTATTATTTCTCTATATGAGCATATATATCATATCTGAATATTTTATACTTACTTATTGCTTCGTTTTTATTTCGTTATGTATTTTGTTACTTAAATATTTGAAATTTTCCAAAATTGTATTTTAAGACCAAGTATATTTATTTTTTTATATTTTGTAATTATTTTTTACGCATATGTATTTTATCCATTTTTGTATTCTTATGATTAAAAAATTTATTACCATCATTAATTTTCTATTTCTTTTATTTGTATATTTTAATTAATTGATGATTAAGTATGTATAGTTTTTTATTTATCTAAAATTAAGAGCATCAAAAATTTTAATTAAAACCCTCCCATCGTACTGGTAGAGTCTTAATTGAAATCCCCAACTTAGAAAAAAGTACTCAAAATTGCGACTTCTCGCATTTCGAATGAGTATCCCATCATCAGTTTTGATTCCAGAGTGGTGGGTACTGTACATTTTTATTATTTTTTATTTCATTTTATATCTTATGTTTTTTATGTTTTTTTATTTTCATACGATTTTTAACTAAATTAATTTTTCATAGCCAAATATTATTTATTTACTTGGTTTTATGTTTTCACCTCTAAGTATTTATTTTTTTATCCCATATATTTGTTTTTTTAACTTAGATCTAATATTGTTTATTATTATTTATTTAGGCATTTATTTTTACCTATGAACTTATCTTCTATAAAACTAAACCAATCACTTCATTATTAAATATTTATCTATCTTTTTATTCATGAATTTTTCTCTTCTTTTTTCTTTTTTATTTTTATCTTAATAATGGATAATTTTTGTAAATACGATTTTTACTTTTTTATTTTAATTAATCTCATGTTAAAACTAACATATTTTTTATAAAGGATAATGTAATAAAATTGGACCAAGCCCACAGAGGAATTGGACTTACCTTCCTTGGGCAAGAGGTGACCCAAGATAACAAAGCCTGCTCCTAGATCTGCTTCCTTTCCCAAGGCCCAAGAGTCTTTACTTAAAACGCACTGTTTTGGTGTTGTGCATAGCAACTCCTTCTCCCCCCAAAAACGGCGTTGTTTTAGCAATTGCAATACTTAAGTATAAAAACCATTTTTTTCTTCCCTTTTCTTCATTTTCACCTTTCTTTTCTCTCTCTAGCTGTAACCTTCTCTACCTTGTCTCTACGTTTTTTTTTCTTTTTTTTTTCTCTCTCTCTCTTCCTTCCTTTTGGCTGACCTTTTCTCTATCTTTTTCTCCATTTTCCTTTTTTCTTTACTTTTTCTTCCATCTTTCTTTCTCGTCTTTCTCTCCTCCCTTCTTTTTTTTTCTTTTTTCTCGTTCTTCTTCCCTTTGTCTTCCTTACCACCGCTCACCTTTTTCTTTTTCTCTCTTTTCTCTTTCTTTTCCCCTTTCTCTCTTTTTCTTTCTTCTTTTCTCCTCTTTCTCTCTTTTTTCTTTCTTTTTTCTTATTTTTTTCTTTCTTCTTCCCTTCCTTTCTTCTTTGCCGCCGTCCCTCTCTTTTTCTTTCCTTTTTTCTACCGGGCCGCACCTCTCTCCCAAAAGTGGTGCACCCAAGAACTCTTCCTTCCAAACTCATTTATTTATTTATTTATTTATTTATTTTTTTCAGTTGTGGATTGTGGTTGGTTGGCTGCTAGAATCTAGGATTTTTTTTATGGCTTTTAATTTGACTTTGTGGTTGTTTTTTTTTTGTTTAGAGAATTGGATTTTTGTGGTTTTCGAATTTGGTTTTTTGTTTTTCCCCTCTCTGTAGGTTTTTTTGGCTTTTGCTTCTGGTTTTGGTTGTTTGAAAGGAATGGGTTTTTGTTTGTTGTTGAATCTTGGCTTTTTGTTTTTCTTTGTTGTTGAATCTTTGTTTTTTGTTTTTCTTTGCTAGATTTTTTCCCCTCGGTCCTCTGTCCGTTTGAACCCTTTTTAAGATCTAGATTGTCCAAATTTTTGGACAATCTAGAGGTGAAATCATATGTTTTCTCATGACATCTGGCATAAGCAAGCCTGGGGTAGGTTTGGAAGTGACTGGAGAGGAAGGCTGAACTTTTTTATTAATTTTTTAATTTTTATTATATTATATTATTTATTTTTATTTTTGGCTTATTTTTTTAGGAAATAGGTGTCTACATATACTTATTCTTTGTGGTCACTTTGTTCAACTGCTTATAATTGATACAAAGTCTCATTGATCCATTTTTTTTCTTCATAAGTAAAACCAGTGCACCCAATGGTGAGACATTAGGTTGAATATAGCCCTTGTAAAACCAGTGCACCCAATGATGAGACATTAGGTTGAATAAAGCCTTTGTTTAACAAATCCTCTAATTCATTTTTGAGCTCCTTGAGCTTGGTTGGTGCCATTCAATATGGTGGTATAAAAATTAGATTTGTTTCCTCCACCAAGTCTTTGTAAAACATTATCTCTTGATTTGGAGGTAATTTAGGTAGCTCATCCGAAAATACATTTAGGAACTCATTCATAATAAGCACATCTACCACATTAACAACCTCTATTTAGGCATTTAACACCATGACAAAAAATCCTCGACACCCACGTCTCATCAAGTGATTAGCAGTCATAGCCAATACCATGCTACTTGAGACCATGCTGCTATCTCCCTATATATTGAAAGATGGCTTTCTAGTGTAGTTAAACTTAACTCTCTTGTGGTGACAGTCCACACTAGCATAGTTTGGAGATAACCAATCCATCCCAAATATCACATCAAACTCTAGCATATCCATCAATACTAAATTGGCTTGAGTGTTATTCTCCTTAACTCAAACCACGTAAACTTTATACTCATACCTCACCATAAACACCTCGATCAAGGGTGTGGAAACTACCAATTCTTGCTCTTTCTTGGAGCACTTTATACCCAATCTAAATGCAAAGTATGGGGACACGAAAGAATGTGTAGCACCAGGGTCATACAATACACATGCATAAATAGAACAAATAGGTAAAATACCTATAAAAACTGCATCGGATGCTTGTGCATCTTGTATAGTTAAAGCATAAACTCTAGCCTGTCCTTGACCAACTGTATCTTGGGCTTCAAGCCCGTTGCCCTGTGATGAACTACTAGCACCTCTGCCGTTAGCTCCTCTAGTCTCTTTAGTAGGTGGCACCATGATAACTCTATTATATAGAGTTATGTTAACACATTTTGGGGACTTAAGTAGTTAGATCTTTGAGATTTTAGGTTCAAATCATAGCATTTTAGGTATTTTTTTAGTTTAAATTTGATTACATGTTGAGTAGTTAATTTAAGTTATTTTAGCTAAATTTTATATTATTTTGTTTTAAATTACTTTAAAAGTAGTATTGGTAAGTTCTCTTATTGCTTTTGTAGGAAGTTCAATGAAAAAGGCTCTTTTGATGAAAATCTGTGCAAGTCTAGTGATGGCTTCATTCGTATATGTTGTGGTATTTTGGCCATATCTCTGTCTACAGAACTCTAAGTGAAGTGATCTTTCAACTACTAGATGTCTAAGAGGAAGAGCTACAACTTTTATGTTTACCACTTTACCCAGTTCGAATTAGTTCATGGTCAAAATGTTTGTCTAAATCAAAGCACTGCAGTAGTATACATGGATTGAACATGATGCAATATTTGGATCATACCTTTCAATACAGAAGTCCAATTGACATGATTCCTAATTCATTGGAAAGTTAAGAGGGAGGGCTACAACTTTTATGTTTTCACTTTTCCCAGTTCAGAGTAGATCAGGGTGAAAATCACATTCGAAACTGATAGACTATTGCAGCACTAGGAGAACAAGGTTGTAGTGCTGGTGAAAGGAAGCTCAAAATACAATTTTCCTGAGAGCCCAGCACTGCAGCGCTAGAGAAGCAGTGCTACAATGCTACTGTAGAAAAAAAAAACCAGCATTGCAGTGCCAAGAAATCAAGGCTGCGATGCTGGGCGATTTTTCAAAAATAAAAAATTGATGGAATTTTGAAAATTAGGTTACTTGGAATCTATTTAAGGGACCTTTTTCAAAGGTTTAAAGGAGGAGGCAGCAACCAACCATTCTAGAGATTTGGAGCCAAGAACAAAGCATGAAAAGAATAGAATTTGAGAGAGAATTGAGATTGCAAAGCTTCAACACTTAGTTTCTTTCTCTACTTTTGTGTTTCTTTTATTTTCTTTGACTTGGATTCATGGCTAAAAGAGATGTTGTTTTTATTAGTTATTATGAGCTAAATTATCTTTCTAGGATTATGGTGGATTTCAACATGTAGTTTGAATATTAGTTTCTCTTTTATTTATCGTGAATGGGTGTAGTTTTGCTTATTCAAATATGTTTTTAACGCTTTTGATTGCTTGGCCAACAATTAACTGATTTGTGAATCTAATGGAGACTCAACAGAGAGATTTTAGATTGGACTAAGGTTTGAATAGTGTATGTTCACGTCACTTAGGTGATCTGATTCGTGATTCGGATAGACATACGCCAATTGCCTTACATAGCCACATTAGGACAATTGCTTAATGAACTTAATTTAATTGATTTTTATAGACATATAGTGAACTGATTAAGTTAGATATTTGTATAAGCAACTCGACAGAGACTTGTCCACATCTTTTGATCCTAGGTAAGTAAAACCATCCAGAAAAGATAAATACCAAGAAAAGTTGGTATCAAATAAAATATTGAATTAACCCATAATCCTAGGTTTTTAATATACTACTTTTCTCGACTTATTTAGGTTGTTAGTTTATTTATTGTTGATTTTTAATTGTTTTAATTAGTTTTTCTTTAATTTTTAGATTACTTAAATAAGATTAATTTGTTTTATAATTTTAGTGATTAGTGAAACTTTAGGAAACATGTGTTTAAGGTGGAATTAACTTTTGAATTAACTTAATTTCAAATTTTTTTGGGTCTCAATTTATTTTCATATATAAAGAAACAATTTCCATGTATAAAAATCCTTACTAATGAATATAAATAACCTTTATCCATATCCTAATCTTATTAGGATAGGATTTATTACAAATTAAAACAATTTTAATTTGTTTTATCCAAATATTTAAGGTTATCTTTTACCAATCAGATATTAAAGATTTTATTTCTTAAATCACCTGTTCTCCTTTGGTAATTTTAAAACAAAAAAATCTTCATTTATCCAATTATCAAATCCAAATTCCATAGCTAATATCATGGAGATATTCCTCTGATTTTAAATTGCCTATTTATTCTTAGACTCCCATAAATATAAGAATCTAATCTCTAATTTATGGAAGATTTTAAAATAATGTGACTTCAATAAAAAAGGAAACCAATTCCTAAATTTAATATGTCAAATTTTTAACTTGTCAATTGATTAAAAAATTTCCATATTTGTAGTAATCAAAATTCTTATTTTGTGGAAACTTCAAATTCCACAAAATATTTGATAATCAACTGATTTTAAATTGCTATCAATTAAGTTGCAAGATAAGGCAATTCAAATGCCAAAACCGTGGCATTCAAAACTGCTTGCAGCAATTTTATTGACCACGTTTCTGGGCCATTAAAGTGGCATAAAATTTGGGATTAATCCCTTATCCAAATCCTCCAATCAGTTAAGGTATGAACTTCTCTCATCATCATTAGCATCAATTTTGGATGCCTTCTGCCTGCTGAAAACAAGCAAAACGTGACTCAAAGCCTGCTACTGGCAGCAGCGATTGTCATGTGGTTCAAGGCTTCATGCTCACTTTGTGGTATTGGTTTTCAGCCACATTTGAACATTTTCAAAGACATCAACTTAACATCATTTCTGCAAATTTTGAGAATTTTAGGACTCATTTCTTGCTGAAATGACTCAAAAACCAAACTTGGACAGAATTAAAATCTACCTTAATACCCATATCTCCATTCTCCACGAACCTGAATTCCTTTGTGTTTTTTTGCATCTTATGCAAACTTAATCTCAAATTCTTGACATTAAAACATGTTTAATGTCATTAATAAGAATATAAATTTTACAAAATAAACCGTTCAGAAATATCAAACAATTTCAAAACATAATTATCTAAACTGAACTCACCATTGATACTTGAATTTTCACATCTAATGCGAACATAGCTAACAACACAAGACATACCTTTGCATTAAAACGAGCCAAGGGAGGCTTTGATACCATTGGTTGGAATGACATGATTACAGCATCAACGCAGCAGAATAACAAAAATTGAAATAAAATAAAAACATGCCACCTATCTTTGGATCACCTTGGTTGTTTAATGCAAAGTTAAGTACCACATTAAATCAAAAAAAAAAAATTACCTTTCCAAGTGATATCATAATCAAATGGATTTTTGGTGACAAATGTGAACATTTTTTGTGTAAAAGAATGCCAGCCACTCAATTGCTTGGCCTCTAATGATGCACACACGATTGCAACAGATCCTTCCCAAAGAGAAAGCTTATGCCACGGGCTTGTGCTAACAAGTGGACAATGATTTGTCCTCTTTTCTTCTTTGATTTCTAGCAAATGATCAAAGGAGAAAGTTCTCAAAATAAAATTAGCTCTCTAGAGTGGCGGCATTCAAGAGAGAAAAAATTTTTGTTTTGTTCCGTCCTCACCTCCAAAAGAAAGAGTCTATAAGTGTGATTTTATATCTAGGTTAACTTATCAAAATTTACAAATAATCTTTAATATTATAACATATATAATATTAACCAATACCTAATTAAACTTTTTTAATTAGGTCTTTAGTAGTAAAACTAGAATTTGATTAAGTCTAACTTAAATCATCACACTCTCAATTTAATCCAAATTACAACCTTTTGTGTGTGACCCATTAGGTTTTAACATGTTGGCAATGGAATTGAATTATAATATATTAATTAATTAATTTAAATAAATCATATAATTTAAATTAAATAATTCATTCCATAGACCATGATTGGCATCTAGCAATGCATCATGGCCACCAATTGTTAGGAGAGTCAAGAGGATCTTTGATCAACTTTTAGTGTACAGTTTTCAGTGTAATTCATTCTCATCAATATCAGAGATGATAAGAGTTTGTGCAGTGCCTACTCTTATTGACTTCCATATTTATTTTGTGTTAGATCATTAGCTTTATGGAGACTTATGAAGCATTTCATAACTCTAATCACCTTGGCCAAGGATTTGATAACAATGCATCAAGAACAATGAGATATTTCTCCTTAAAATCATTGGGGTGATGATCCTATCTGACCACTCCATTTGCCTTCATATGCTTCATACTATCCCAAAAACATCCTATTTGATCCTTGGTTAGGCCCCCCATAGGATGAAAATTAAAGCAAGTGCTCTAATAACAAACAACTGTTGTCTCAAGTCCAGGTAGTAGTTACACAACTAACACGTGAGTGAGGTACAAACAGCACTTTTCATGGTGGGTCATGTCATGAACTTGCTCTCCCATGGCAATCACCCAATGCTAGTTCCAAAATCTCTATACTTGAACTTATGAAAATGATTACTTACTTCACCAAGTAAGGAACATAACATGTGCCAATCTTTGAGCATTGATTGACCCTGTTTAATAATAAATAATCAGGAACTTTAGAACAATCTTTAATGCAAAGGATCACATAATTGTATCCCAATAAATCCTTTGTAAGGCATATATAGTTCCATGGGCTTTATCTACATAATACAAAAGTAATTAAAGTAAACTTATGGATAAAGAACTACCTCAACTGTTTATGAATAACAAAATGTTATCGCATGAATACCTCAAAATTGCAATCCCATACAGCCAAATAGGCTTGTAGGCTTATACTAAATAGTAACTAGTGAAATATAGTGAGCATGACATCCATGTAAAACATCAAAGAGTGTAAATAGCCACCAACTCAACAATCTGAAAAAACTGAAAACAATAAATTGAGTTGAATATAAATATGAAAAACAAATTTAGTATATCCAAAATTGAGGCGAAAAATGTCTCCTGTAGAGAACTCACATAGTGGTGGAAATCAAGAATGGAGCTCATCCCCAAGTTTTGTGGCACTGCAATATCTCATGATTGTACTCCAGACATCCATACATGTAGTTAACCTAGAGTCCATTGTTTCCATATAGGACGAAGAAGTCGAGTAAAGGCATGCTCAATCATCGAATTGGTGACAGAGTGCATTAGCGTAGCATTAGGCCGTAGATATATGCCTAGCTCACCCTCATTCCTTCATTTCCCTCATTCTCTCATTACAAACACTAGAGGATCAACTTCCCTTTTCTCACCCAGGTGCTATTTTGAATCAAAATGTTTCTTAATGGTCTCATCCATAGGATTGATAAGGCATGGGTTTGGTTGATCATGGGGGTCCAATAAGTAGTCAATAATCATTAATCACGTCGTAAAGAGAGGTTTTGTCCCATGTATGGTAGAGCATGCCATCCATGATAAATTGTAATATCAATGGGTGGTTGAATTGCACATAACAAAGGAACCAAAGGTCCCCAGGTTGATAGTGGAGTAGTTTGAGCCATGAGACAAATGGTGTGATAAGGATAAGGTGTAAGACCTAATCAAAGAAACATAACCTCATACAACTAGATACCTTTTTGTTGGGTGAGGAGATAAAGGCAAACAAAGCTACCGCAAAAAAAAACATACCAGGATCATCTTGATGGTTATAAATGTGAACGATACAATTAATGAGAGCACAAGTGACAAGAAATGTTTTGCATGAGGTGAGTGACAAATTATTGCCATGGTTACTATTAACCAATTTTGAGTTAGGGATTTTTCTTGGCATTGAAGTAAATGACTTGAACTAAGTTATCATAGTATTTCTATTGAATTCAGAAATGTGTCATCCTAAATGTTGAAGTTGGCAAGCTAAATAAATTAATGGACTAGGAGTAAGAACTTTACCATGGCTTGTGCTACAAGTGGACGAAGATTTGTCCTCTTTTTTCTTGAATCTAGAAAATGATCAAAGGAGAAGTCTCAAAATAAAAGAAACCTTCTAAGAGTATGGCACTGAGAGAGAAAAGGAATTTTATTTGTTTCCTCTCCCCACTTCTTAAAAGAAGAGAAGGCATAATATGAATTCTACATTAGGTTAACTACAAAATTGCTAAATATCCTTAATATTATAACATTATATAATATTAACCATACCTAATTAAACCCTTTTATAAATTTCTTAGTAGTTAAAACTAGAATTCGATTTAAGCTAACATTAATATCACACCTCCATTTAAATCCAAATGCAATCTTTGTGTGTCCATTAGGTTCCTAACATGTTGGCAACTGGAATTGAATTATAATGATAAATATATTAATTTAAATGAATACTTCAATGTAATTAACTAATTCAATTCCATAGACCATTGATTGCACTAACAATGCATCATGGCCACCCAATTGTTAGGAAGTCAAGGATTCTTGACAACTGTCAGTGTAGGTTTTTAGTGTAATCACTTCCCTCATCATAAATCCCAGAGAGATAAGAGTTAGTATAGTGCTTATCTCATGGACCTCCATATTTGTTCTTGCATTAGATAATTTAGCTTTCAAATGGAAACTTTATGAAACATTATGTTCATAATTCCTAATCCCCCTTGGCCGCAAGTGGATTTCGAATTTAAGCTAAGCAACAAGAACTAATAGATTTTTCCTTAATTAATTCAGGGTAATGGATCCTATTTGACCATCATTGCCTCATATGCCTTCAACTATATCCAAAAACCTTGCCTGTATTTGGCATCTAGTTAGGCCACCTAGTAATGGATCGAAATCAAATACATAGTACATGTTGTACTCAATCAAAACTAACCTGGTGTCCTTCACAACTGTAGGGCGTAGTTACATCAACCGAAACACAGTGACGAAATATGCATACGAGCACTTGAGTGAGGTACAAATCATTTCTCATGCGAGTCATCTTACGTGAACCGTCCATCCAGGCGAACACCCACGCCTTAGTTCATATCTCCTATATTTAACATATGAGAACGATTGCTTACTTCACAATTAAGGAAGTAACATGTGCCAATCTTAAGCTATATTGATGCCTATCTCAAATACAATGATTTAAGAACATTTAGGACAATGCTTAACTGCATAAGTATCCTCATAATTGTCATCCAATCAATTCCTTTTGTACTGCATAGTCATACGTTTTCATGGGCTTAGTCTATATATGTATATAAAATAATTTCTAAATCATAACTTATGGAGGTAAAGAACTACCTCAAATATTATTATGGCATAACAACAAAATGTCATAGCATCAGAATTATATCAATAGATTCTACATTCCCATAGTACAACCACAGATTGCTTGTAAGGGCTTCATAGCTAAGTAATCTAAAAACAAAGCTAAGACCGTAATCTCTTAAAGCCTTTCGTGGAATTATTTTGGATGACTAGTGCACACTCTTCCAATACATGCAACTATTAAACTCACACTATATGCGTTCTTTTTCAGTCAGAAAGTCTTTCAGAAACTTAACAAGCGTTTCATTGATTTCAAGCTTCTAAACAGAAAGGGAATATTAAAATGGCGGATTTTCTAAATGCCTTCTAGAAACTTTTGAACTGTTGTCAAGCTTTTGTTTTTTAAATTGCATCAAATTAAGTTGCAAGATAAGGCAATTCAAAATGCCA
>NW_018397262.1:1551852-1556172 GCF_002168275.2 Theobroma umbraticum
TCCTATCTATTTCCTTTCTACTTCTAAGGGTGGTTAGCTTACAATGCCCTTTACTTTCTTTTCCAAGA
Organism: Theobroma umbraticum; assembly: GCF_002168275.2. Lineage (NCBI taxonomy): Eukaryota > Viridiplantae > Streptophyta > Magnoliopsida > Malvales > Malvaceae > Theobroma > Theobroma umbraticum. The sequence continues at coordinate 1,551,921 of NW_018397262.1, forward strand.
TTAGCTTTAGTGTCACTTGGTAAGGTTCCTTGAGGCCTATTGCTAATGGTATTGGCAAGCTAACCTATTGTGTCTTAAGATTCCTTAGTGATGCTACTTGACAATAAATGAGAGAATTAGTCTTTGTCATGTATTACACGAATAACTCTTCCATAGATGGCTTTTTCTTAAGCATAGGAGCTTTAACTTGAGGTGGAAATCTAAGAGGAAAATTTGGCTTTGCTGTTATGAAGATCCTTGATTGTTTCTCCATGAATAGTTAAGGTGATTCCTCCAACCAAGATTATAGTTGTTAGAATATGGATTGTTTTACTGCCTATAGAAGTTTCTAACAAACTGCACTAATTCAAAAGTAATTGAGCAATGGTAACTAGGATGCCTTTCTCCACACAAGTCACAAGTCACAAATGGGCTCTGAACAACATAACCTCCTAAAGTATCAAATTTTTTACTTAAAGCAACTACTTGTGCGGTCGAATCATTAATTACATCCAAGTCATGAATACCAACAACTTTCTTAAGCACCAATAACTCATATGGTCATTCATAATTATTAGAAGCCATCTCCTTCAATAAATCATATGCCTCATCAAAAGATTTTGCCATGAGTGCTCCACCTGTTATAGCATCAATAGGAATTCTAATTGAACCCAACAACCTATTATAAAAAGTCTATACCTGTAGCCATTTAAGTAACCCATGATGAGGACATCTTCTGAATAGATCCTTGTATCTCTCCCAAGCCTCATACAGCTACTCTGAATCCAGTTGCATGAATGATGTGATGTTATTCCTCATCTTTGCTGTCTTAGTTGGTGGAAAGAACTTAGCTAAAAACTTCTCAGCCAAATCATCCCAAGTAGTAATGGAATCAATAGAAAGTGAATCCAACCAACTCTTTGCCTTGTCTTTCAATGAAAAAAGAATGAGTCTTAGTTTAATAGCATCATCAATGACCCTATTATGCTTGAATGTATTGCGAATCTCTAAAAAATTCACAACTTGAGCATTCTGATCATCATTGGGAAGTTTTCCAAATTACACAGAAGTCTAAATCATCTGAATGATTGTTGGCTTGATCTTAAAGTTATTAGCTTGTGTGGTAGGTCTTCGGATGCTTAATTGAAAGCCTTGCACAAAAGGAACAACATATTCTCTCAAAGATTTATTCTCTTCTCCTTATTGTTCTACCATTATTTTGATGTGAGTTGAAGCTTGTGAATTTTCTCTCTAAAGTTTTTAAAAAATCTTTTGGATTTCTATGTCAAAGGGAACAATCTTCAAACTTCTTACTCTTTGCATACAATGACTAAAAGTACTTGAAAATTAAAAAAAAAACACAAAGTTTGAATTAGGACTAAGATTGCTTGGTAATAATATTAGCAAAAAGTAAGAAAACAATACCCCAGCAACAACATCAAAAACTTCTTGTCGAATTTATCAGGAAAGTGCATGTATCGTTAACAAGTAATATAATGGTAAGTAGAGTATCGATCCCATAGAGACTTGTACCAACTTTTGTTAAGTACTAAAATTATCACAATTTAATCTTATTCAGGCAACCGAAATAAAGTGATTAGCTAAAAGCAAAACTAAAACTCAACAATAGCTAAATTGAATCTAAAAGCTATTAGCAAATCTTAACTAGAAAATTTTATCAATAAACAAACCTAGGATTACAATACCTCTCAACACTTTATCTGAATTTTCTCTCTCTCTCTCTCTTTTGACTTACTAAATGGATTGAGTTACTAACCTAGAGTTCCTAAATTACTTATTAAGCCTCTTCCAATATTCTTATAAAAATATTTATCTTAACTAATTCACTGTATTCTTATAAGAATTGAATTAAAGACAACCTCATTAGGTTCATGCTTTAATGTTGGGTACACAAGACATATAAGTATATTCTTATCTTATATGCAAATTAAATTACCCAATCAAATAAGTGAATTTAAACTTATGCTATTCCATGCATGGCTTACACTAAACTCCCTTTTCCAAGTTGCATTTAGGTTTCCAAATCAATCTAATTGGTCATCAAGCAATCAGATAAATTAAACACAAGATTGGAATAAATAACACATATTCCATTGATCATAAGTAAGAGTGAAATTAAAAATCCAAACTACATGTTGAGTTTAGTTGCATTCCTAAATTAAGAAAATTAGTTCATGATGAATAATAAAAACACAATTCAAAGAAGTTTAACCATCAATAACAATTCAATAAAATCAAAGAAGAAATAAAGAAGAAAAGAAAACTAAAGATTGTCAGGTCTTTGATCTTCAATCACCCAAGTTTTTCTTCACCTTTTTGAGTTCTTGACGGCTTTTTTTCTTCACAGAGACCATAGCTTAATTGTGTCTTTCAATTGCTTCAAAGGTACCTTAAAATATCCTTCAAAAAAACCTAATTTTTGTAAAGTTCGGAAAAGCCTTTTCTGAAGATATTGGTGCAACGTCGCAGCTTCACTTTCCCAATGCTGCTTTTGCCGTATTTGTTTGCGTCATCTTTCTTCTAGAGTTATGGTACCACACCTGCTATCTCCACTGTGCACTTAACTACACTCATTCAAATTGGGAAGCTAGTTTCTCCTCTATCTAGCTAAATTGGGAAAAGTGATAAACATAAAAGTTATAGCCTTGTCTCTTAGCTTTCCAATGAATAAAGAATCACATTAATTGAACATCTAGAATAAGAATTATACTCAAAATAATGAATAATGCATGAGAGACGCACTAGCCATTCATGCACTCTTCTTCAACAATTAAAGCCTTTTTATTTGCATACATACAAAAGCATAAATCTAAATCAATACTAAACTACAATAAAAGAAATTTGACATAAAACAAAAATAAAACAACTTGAATTAAAAAAACTCAATATGATTTACACTAAAATAAGAAAAACAACTAAAAACACCTAATTTCGAACCTAAATCTCAAGAATTTAAGCAATTTAATACTCGAAATGTAACAAAATAACCATATTAAATAGAGTTATCACTGATGGAGTTCTACCTCCTCTAAAAAGAATGGCTTTTGGCCAAAGAGTAGCGAACTGTTCTTAAGTGTGATGATACTTTTTGATTTAGATGCCTTTTTGTAGGCTCGATAATTTATCTAGGTTGATAATTGATATGTACTGATTGATGATATGTATTGATTGTATATTTGCCTGACTTGATGTTTGAATATGATTATGTGAATATGGATGTTTGATAGTCTTGTTTAGAGTCTTAGTAATGAGTTTTAGGCGAGAAAACTGGATTCTATGTCAAATCTATTGATACTTTTGAAGAATGTATCAATAGATTTCTTCAAAAACGTTTTAGATTGCATTCTATTTAACATCTATTGATGAATTGAAAAATCTATCGATACATCTAAGCAATGTATCAATTGATAAGACTATTTATGGTTTTTTTAACTACTTTCCGAAGGATTTTCTAAATACACAAGATTTGTTTTATAATCAAACCTTTGGATACCTTTTTTTTTATTTCAAACATTTCTTAATTGATTTCAAACAAGTGTTTTCATTGAATCACTTGTACTAATCTTTATATTCATTTCAAACCTTTTGAAAATCTAAATTCATTTTTTCAATCATTAATTTTTTCTCCAAAATTTTTGAGAATCTCTTGTATGTGATTTGTATAACAAACATTGATTCCATTTCGATAACTGATTCGGGTGGGAAGTGAACCTTGGAAATCTTTGGATATTTGACATGCTTGGAAAAGCAAATTTGGAACTCTTGGAATTATTTGTTTGTTAAGAAAATCAATTTCATAATTAGTTGATATCTATATATTTGCTTTATTTCTAAAAATGTATTTGATAAACATTCTTCCCATTTGCTGGTTCCCCCTCATCGTATTTGTTAATGGAATTATTTATAAGTCACACAAGTAAGATACAAAATTTCAAATCAGTGGATTGCTTGGCTCACTATCCTTTGGGAAAAGCTATTCCATAGTTAGTCTTGGCAAGTGATCGTCTTGGCATCCAGTAGGCATCAACCCTTTTGCTTGAGTCTTACTCCACTAGTGCAACCTTTATTTTGTGATTGTCTTGAATCATGGCAAGTTATAATTTATAATAAATAATATATGTTGATACTTGCCACGAGATGGCATATACTTTAAATTTTGTTATGTTTGTTCTTCTACATTTTGAGCAAAAGTTCGAGTAAACTAATATTTGATAATTGAGATAAATATGATTTAAGAATTTCATGATAATGT
>NW_018397262.1:1556272-1559312 GCF_002168275.2 Theobroma umbraticum
TTGATACTTTCAAGAACCTATCGATACATTAGTGAAATGAATTAATACATTTCACACAGAAACCATCATGAAGCGTTCTATTTAGAATGTATCGATACTTTGAACATAGAACCCAAATTTTTGGGTAAAATTCAACATTTTTACCATTCTTTAAGTCCCCTTACCTCTTGAGACTACCTTTAATGCTCAATTTCATTCCATCAAACTTATTCCAATGCCAACATAATGTATAAGTCATCAACTATACTCAAATAAACACGGCATACAAACATTTCATAAATGCATAACAATCATAATCATCCCATTAACATTAAAATGCTTCATTGAATTATCGTAAATCATATAATGTGATGGTATGTCCTACATCTACCTTGAGCTAGCAATGTATAGTCCCATTGCACCTTGCACATTTATGATGCATCATAAGAGTGAAGTCGTCAATTATGCCCTGTGCGAATGGAATCAATCACACTCATTGAGTTATCATACTCATAGCATTAAATACGTGGAAAGTCCATCGCATACATGTTTACTCATAGTATAAGGTATATAGAAAATACGTCATATACATAATCTCATGGCATTCATCATGCTTTCTTAGTCATCTCATATGGTATATGGAATTTACATCATATACACAATCTTATAGTATACATCATGCATACTTAAAAATCTCGTATGGTGTATGGAATTCATATCATATACCTAATCTTATGGCATTCATCATACCATACATGCATATTATAGCATCTATAAATGGATATACAATATCTCGTACCTACACTAGTCCAAAGACCGAAGTAATCAAGTGGACTTCAAACATAAGGTGCTTGTCCCCTTTGTTGAAAACTAATACATATTAAAATATTTGCATTCATAGTAGATTCGTAAACATTTTGAAAATCATTGTATCAATCATATCACAATCACTAACAATTTATTTTCTTAGAACAACCATTTTCATTTTTGAAAACTCAAATCCTTTGATAACCATTTTATAGATATCATTTCAACTAACATAAATAATCCTTGTCATAGGAATCATGCTAGCTTTATATATTAAAATGATTTGAAAGTGGTGTATCCACCAACCTTGATCAAAGACTCGATTCATAGCCCTTCTCTTGTGTCTTCCTTGGGGTTTTTGATCATTTTTATTGCATAACAATAATAGAAATCAGTTTCTAAACTAATAACCTTAGATTAATTTTCTAAGGGCTTTCGAAAGTTACTCACTTTGGACTAAGCTTACTTTCTCTCGCAAAACCCATTTTATAGACACTAAATCTTTTATTCTTACTTGAGATGAGCTTAGATGACTTGAAAATCCACAAAACTTCTAACATAAATCCTCTACCAAAATTTCTGGGCCAAGAAACAAAATTTACGGAATCAAAAACACAAGCTTTCAAGGTTTCAAGGCATAAAAATACTATTTTTATCATTAAATCTCAAATCTAAGCTTGAAAACATAAAAAGGAATGATTTTTTCTTAAAATTGAGTTGTGCGGGATTTTAGAGAGAGTTACCTTTAAAAAATGTGGTTAAGGGTTACAAACCTTGAAAAATATGGGCTATTTATAGTTTTTAGGTGAAAATACATTTTGCCCCTTTTATTTTTCTAATAATTGTGGGATGTATCGATACATCGAGCAAATGTATAGATACATTTGGTTCTAAAAAGGCATTCTATTGATGCATTTGGCCATGTATCAATAGATGTTGATAAAAATACAAAATTATTAATACGTTCTTACATGTATTGATAATTATTCTTCAAAATCCCCTTTTAAAAGATTCTAGGCTAAATCTATCGATACATTAAGATCATGTATTGATACTTTTGTTCCAGTAAGCAAAATACACTTAGAAATTTGTCCAATTGGACTTCTTTTCAAAGCAAACCTTGTACATTAGTTTAGAATGTTAAAATATTAAACTTTCTAACTAAGTTTCAAGTCTACAAAACAAATTTTTTCCATGATCATCTAAGGGTTTCCTAACTTAGGAGTCCTTCATTAAGGTGGGATTTCACATTGCAATATGCAGGTGCTTATTGCCTTCCTTCCCCACTCCTTTTCTTTATTACAAAAAAATATTTTTAATTTTAAAAAAAATAAAAAAAATTTTTTGAAAAACACTTTTGGTATAAAAAAACTCTTTTCCTTTTAAAAAAAAGAGTTATAATGCTACTAAAACTCTTAAAAGAATTGATTACGATTAATCAGATAAAATTCAAGAGATCAAAATTGAAAGAATACCTTTCCACCATAGCTTTGACCTTCTTCTCTACGTATGCATCCAATATATCAAAAAAAATTAAATGGTTTTTCCTAATTACACCATAACTAAGAAAATAAAGAAAGTCAAGGAAACATGGCAATGATAAGCCAGCTTTCTTGTTACATAGCCAAATAAAAAAGTTTACAAGTAAATTTTCAGCAATTTAGGACTATTAATGTGGCAACAACCTTAAACATTCATCTATACATTCAACCATACAATGATCTTTTCAAGATAGTCAAGAATATACAAAGGTGTCAACCATCCATCAACATAAAGGAAACAAGATTTGCAAGAAACCAATGGCTTTGATACCAGTTGTTGGATGTGGATTTTTGCACATACATGTGTTGGTGTAAATTATGAATTTCAAAATTTTTCTAATCACAATATCAAGCAATCCAAATACACAAACAGAATTACACATCATGCATCTAGCATATCAATTCAATCACATCTAAAATTCAAGAATCATAATAGATTGAAATCATAATTTTCTTTTGTGAGAATTTTGATTTTTAACTCCTACTGAATTATAATAAATTCACCACCACACCAAAACTTTGATTTCTCGATCAAATTGAATTACAAATTATTATTCAAGAATTTTTTTCAACTTGAACCTTAAGTGGATAAAGTGTGGAATGCTTAATGAAGATGGTAACTATCAAATTTCTTTATTTTTCTCCTTTGAAATTATGACTATTTTTTTATGATAAGTGTCTAGAAAAATACCAAAATTGGAGAGAAAGCAGAT
>NW_018397262.1:1559322-1559766 GCF_002168275.2 Theobroma umbraticum
ACTATAAGAAAACTAGTTTTTTCCGACGGAAAAAATTTCGTAGGAAATTTTTCGTTGGAAATTTCCAACGAAATTCTAACAGAAATTCATTTTAACTTTTTCCAACGGATTTCCAATAGAATTTTTTCAACAAAAAATTTCCGTTGAAAATCTGTCGTAATTTTTTTTGAAGCAAAAAAATTACTTAGACCAAACTTTTCAACGGAATTTGCAACGGATTTTTGTTGGAATTTTCCAATGGAAAATAATCCATTGGAAAGTTTAAGGGGCCAAAAAAATGTAACACCAGCTAAATTTTCCAACGGAATTTTCCATTGGAAAAAGACATTACCAACGAAAATTTTCAAACAAAATATTTCATTGTAAAATTTCATTAGTATTACTATTTTTAAATTTTTTTATTTAAAATATATTTAAAAAATTTCTAAAATTTTATTAATCCTT
>NW_018397262.1:1559866-1589151 GCF_002168275.2 Theobroma umbraticum
GCACAGTTTAGTTATAGTTTTCTAGACATGAAGGGCTTACAGATTTTGTTATTTGTGGTGGTATCGTAAGTGATGAATTATTTTGTTATCTGCGGCAAAACCTGATCCTTCAAGTTAATGAGGCATGCCGGGTACGAATTTGATAGCATATTTAGCTCTATATTTATATTGGTTAGATATTTTTAAATATTGCGTGTTTAAGATGATTTTTAATTATATGAATTTGATTTTGAATTTTAGTTTTTAATGCGTCTTTTATAAAATTTGAATGTGAATTATAGATGCCAATTGATAATTTATTATCAAAATTTTAATTGGTAATTTTTGTTGGAAAGGCATTACTGATGAAACAATTAAATTTTTGTTAGAAATTCATCATCAACGGAAAATTCTGTTTAAAATTTTTCACAAAATTTTTTGTTGAATATTTATTTTTGGTGAATTTTGTGGGAAATTTTTTTTTTACAAAAAGTCCGTTAAAAATTTTGTAGGAAATTCCTATGGAATTTCATTGGAAATGCTTTTCTAACGAAAAATTTTGTTAAAAATTTTTGAAGAAATTCTATTGGAAAAACTTTTCCAACAGAAATTTCGTTGGAAATGCTTCTCCAACGGAAAATTCCGTTGGAAATTTTTGACCGAATTCTGTTAGAAAAACATTTCCAACGGAATTGATAAACTGCAGCTGATAAATTATGTACTTTTTTCGATCGAATTTTTCGTTGGAAATTTCTTACGGATTTCCAATGGAAGTATTTCCGACAATGCTTTTACTGACGGAATTTTCAACAAATTTTTTCGTTAGAAATTCGTCGAAAAAAGACATTTTCATCGGAAATCCAACGGAATTTTAAATTTTTTTGATGGAAAATTTCGTCGGAAAATCTTGTTTTTTGGTAGTGGAAAGGTTTAGCTATGAAGGTATTTTTGGAGGATAAAATTTGGCTATTAGGTTTCAGCCAAAAAGAAAGAAAATCTTTTTTTATTATTCAGCCTCTCACCTTTTTCCTTTTATAAACTCCTTTTTATTTTTTAAAGAATTTAATTAAAATTAAATTCTTATTAAGAGTCCAAATAGGTCATCCACAAAAAGTTATGGTTGCACCATTCTCCTCTAATAATTATCTAACTTATAATTAATAATAAACAATTTGTTTATTTAATTATAATTATTTGTCCATATCAAAATAGAATTCCTTCTTAAATAAGTATTCTATTTTATCATTATTCTTTAATTAAAAAGAATTAATAAAAAAATAAAGAAATCCTAATCAAACATGGAGTATTATAATTTATGAAGAAATTATATATAATTAATTATAAATAAAAAATAAACAATTTAATTATTTAATTGTAATTAAAATCCTCCAATATTATTTTATCTTAAGTCAATAATTATCTTAATAAATATTTCTCATTTTAAGACAACTCTTGTCTTTAAAATATTTATTTATTAAGACAATTTTTGACTCATCAAAAATAATGTAATTAAGACAACTCTTATCTCAAAACAACACATCTACCCTTGTCTTAAATTCCTTGTGCTTTCACTCATATCATTTGTAATCATCTTTTAGCTCCTCCAAACTCTTCCTCCATGTACTCACATAGCAAAACCAACTTTCTAGAGGTACATTTGCTTGATCCTGTAAGAGAGAAAAGGTTATGCTTGATCCTTTAAAAAGTAATATTGTAGAGATTATGCTTGAGCCTTGAAAAAGTAAATAGATTATGCTTCGGCATTGAAAGTAGAGAGATTATGCCTTAACCTTTAAAAGGCAATGTGTAAAGGTTGTGTCTGATCCTTGAAAAGGCAAGAGTTATGGTTGATCCATAATAGACAGTAGTTTGTAAAGGTTATGCTTGATCTTTTAATAAGATAGTTTTCATAATGGATGTCAAACTCCTTGGTGAGCTATGAGAGAGGATGTAGGCGCCTATGGAGAAGGTCGAACCTCTATAAATATTTTGTATCTTTCTATTCTCTTTCACTTTTTGAACTTGTGCATTTTCTCTTTACTTTTCACTTCTTCTAACTTGTGCATTTTTCTTTGTTGTGAAGAGATTTGAATGTTTGTTTTTAAACTTGTTTTTTTTTACTTCGTAAATCACTTTTGATTCACTTTGTCATTTTTGTACAGTTTACTTTAAAGAGTTTCAAAATTTTGTTTTCAACTTGTTTGTTCATTTCTTTGGTTTATTTGAAAGTCAAAATAAATTTGAGAATTGTTTCTCAAGCTTGCATCCATCGAAAATTTGATTTGAAGAAAAAAAATTTTTGAAATCCAATTTACCCCCTATTGGATACTTACTCATTATTACTCTTGAGATAACATGTCTAACAAAAACAATATTAGTGATGTTGAGTTAGCTAAAGACATCTATAACTGTGATCCATCTAGTCCCAATAGGGGAAATAATGCCATAAGGCTAACCTTTTATGATAAGATCCTACACCATATCTTAGCATGGACTATTGGGCCTTTCAACACTAAACACTATACCATAAAGGGTGAGGAAATGTGGTTCATGTACCACATCAAGAGAAAGCACAAGATCTTACTATCTAAATTCATATTCTCATATATGATAAAGATAATGCAAGGTGTAAGTAAATCCCTTCTTTACAGTATGGTAGTTAGTGAAATCATTGACTTCCATGCCTTAGATATGAGAGTTGATCCACCCAAGGCTCACTCAATGCACACAAAAATTGATAGTCACACTATCAATAAGTTTGTATTCGACTGTAAAGATAGAGTATAGATTAGAAAAATAGGCAGTGTTAAGGGCAATGAGGAAAGCCTTGTGGCCTTAGTGAGGTTGCCCTTCCCAAAAACCATAGTGCCGCTTCTAGTACTAGTGTACCTTTTACATCATCCATAAAACAAATGCTTAATAATCTCTTTAGGTTCATGCAATTGGTGGATGTGAGGTTGATGGCACGGATGAATAGCTTGGACTCCTAACTAACACCTTTGGAGAATTTCTCATTTGGTCCTCCACCAACTTTTCCACCGTTCGTTGTTCCAAAGTTCACTAAATCCTATAACTCCAGCATCTACGTCCATTTCAGCACCAGCACGCCGTCCTCTCCTACACCATCTTGAGTTGGTAAGAGACATGCCAATTATGTCTATATCTTACGCTCACTCTTTTATTGTCTGGTTGCATCTTCACTGTGTTCTACTCATGATCATATCATAGACTATTTTATTTTGGCTTACATCTTTGGATGCTTAAATATTTGGCTATTTTGGATATTTTGGTATTTGATTATTCTCTATGGATTAGATTATCTTGGATGCTTATATTTTGGATATTGTCTATAGCCATATGTGCCACATGTAATCTACTTGGCTATATTTCCTTTAATGTATATATGGTTCTATTTTTAATCTCCATACCAATCTCTTTCAAGTGTTTCAAATGTTATTTTATTTGGTTATATTTCTCCACTTGTGCGTTACATGTCATATCATTTTAATACTTTAACAATTGAAACATGATTTTGAAATGACATTTTTTTATATTACAAACACAATAAGAGAAGTTAGTTGAGAAAATTTGCACATATTAAATGAAATCTTAAACTTTGACATAGCATTTAAATGAAATTTTCAACAAAAATTCATTCTTTTGAACTTAACATAAAGTGGGGGGGGGGGGGGTTGGAGATTTCATAAACTTAACTTTTGAAAAATAAACAAAACTTTAACTCAAAAATTCAAAAGGCATTTTTCAAAAGTTTTTTGACAAATTTGCTCATTGGTTTTGCCATATATAAAAAAAAGAGATTGTTAGCTTTAACAATTGATCTTATATTTGAAATGACTTAAACAAATGATCAAAATTTTGAAAACAAGTTCTTAAAATTCATTGTAAGTCTCCATGAACCTTCAAGAAAATGGGTAAGTGTTGGACATGCTTTAATGCTTAAAAAGGTTAAAACCATGCATTCTAAGCCAAGAGTATCGATAGTTGGCAATAAAGTATCGATATATTATGAACAAAGTATCAATACCTTATTACTAAAGTATCGATACCTTTTGGACAGAAAGCATTCTGTCTAAAAAGTATTGATAACCAAAGGTCAAGTGTTAGTACCTCATTCATGTCATGCATAAAGTATCGATACTAACCCACAAGTCACAATACCTTTACTAGACAAAAAGTCAAAGATCCTAAGTCCACTTTAGAAGTATCGATACCTAGACAAGACGTATCAATCCATTTCAAGCAGAGAGCAATCTATGTTGAAAGTATTGATACCCCGAAGAAAAGTATCGATACCCAAAAAGCCCAAGAGATAGTGTCGATACCCAAAAGAAAAGTATCAATAACCAAGAAGCCTAAGAGACAAAGTATTGATACCTCATGCCAGAAAAGCACAAAAAAACATAAATACTGGCTATTGCGAGTACAAAAGTTAAAGAACTACTTCCAAGGTTTCCTTAAGTATATATACAAGTTTTCAACTTGATTTAATAGAAGAAAAGGCACAGAAAACCTTTTTTGAGAAAAGAACGAAGAACCAACCTTGAAATCCTCAAATTCTCTATTTCACCTTTATAGCTTATCATTGCATCACTTTTAGTGCTTTGACTTTCATTGTTCTCTTGTGATGCTCCTTGACTTAACTTGTACTCACTGTTGTTGTTAACTTTCTAAAGGCATTTGAGCTTGCTTTTCGTAATCTTTGTGTTAAGTTGTAAAGCTTACTCCTCAACCTTTAAAAGGAATTATTTGTGAGTGGTTATATCTTAACCAAGTGAAAATGTTGAGGGGTTAAGTCTAAGCCTTGAAAAGACTATTGTGAGGGTTATGCTTTGTCTTTGAAAAAGTATTTTGAATAGTGAAATTTAAACGCTTTAGTGATTTAAGGGAGAAGATGTAGCTAAAGAGGTCGATCCTCTATAAACCAAGTGTATTAAGCTATTCACTCTTCATCTATATTTATTTTTGTAAAGCAAAGTCCTAGAAGATATTTTTCTTCTTGCAAAAGATTTTAGAGAAAAAGATTCTTCATTAAAGTAAGGGTTTTGAGTCTTAAACTCACAAACACTTTTAAACCTTCAATTCACCCCCCTTTCTGAAGTTATTCTATATGAGCTATCATCCTAACAAATTCCAAAGTCCATTTTTCAAAAGTATTCAAATATTCGGAGGATTTCAAAGCTCACTTCTCAAGCGTAATCAAATATCCAAAGAATTTCAAAGTTCACTTCCCAAGCATAATCAAATTGTTTTCAAAGTGTTTCAAACAAAACAAGAGTTTGTAAATAATTTATAAGCCTTTGAAATGATATTGAATAGTTATAATCCAATCCAAGTATTTCATTTGAAAACAAATTTTTAGAATCAACTTATAAGTGTTTGAAATAGAAAACAAGGCATTTAAAAAGTTTAGTTTTGAAAACAAGTCCAGTTATATTTTAAAAGTTCTTTGAAAACTATGAGATTTCAAAAATAACCCTGATCTATTAATACATTGCTTAGATTTATCAATAGATTTTAAACAAAATGCAAATCTAAAGACCTTTGAAGAGCATCTATCAATACATTCTAGGACCTCAAACAAGCCTAAAATCCTTTATATCAAAAGGGATAGGATTGTATCCAAAAATATACATACTATGTCAAATAATAATTAAATGATTCATAGAGCACCAATTAATAAGAACTAATGACAAAGTGAGTCTCGACCTTTTTGCAATCGACTTTGCATCAAAAGGGATAGGATCATATTAACTACCAAGACAAAATTGAGTCCCAAGCATATAGCCATCGGCTGAATAACAAAGGGTAAGATTTCATCAACTACCAATACAAAGGTGTCTTAAGCGTATAGCCATCGATTCTAAGGATACAAAGCATTGTGCATAATGGTTAATGTTTACTACCACTAGTGATAACTCTATGATATAAAGTTATTTGATCTTAATTTTAGCTATTATGTTGCTAGGTTCTTGAGTTTTAGTATAGATTTTAGGTGTTTGTAGTTTTTTATTTAATTATAGTTAATTATATTGGGTCAATTGAATTTAGATTATTTTAGCCTAAGTTAAAAGTTAAATTACTTAAGAAAGCTACTAATGATTAAATTGTGCCTTTAAAGGTATGCTTTGAAGGACTTTTATTTGGACTGGGAGAGTGCATTCAAGGTGCAAACTTTCTTTGCACATGCTTAGGTTTTTCTAGCATATCTCCCACTACAAAGGTTCAAATGACGTGATTCTTAGACCATTAGAAAGCTAAGAAGCAGAGCTACACGTTTCATTTTCTTACCACATTATCTGGTTCTACTTTGAAATGAAAGAAAAATGCACAACAAGTCAATGCCATAACTCTAGAAAGCTAGAACCACGATGCCTCGGGTTTGTAAAAACACCTTTTCGAAGATGGGAGTTTGAATTAGGATTGAAATTGTGTTTGTGAGCCCTATAAATACATTCTTATGAAGTCGAATTGAAGGGAAGGCTAAAAGGAATCAGTTTTGGGTTACTTTAAGAGGAGATTAGCCACCAAAAACTCAAGAAGAAACACAAGATCAACCATGGAAGATTAAAGATTGAAGATCACTAATCTCTAGTTTTCTTTTTTTCTCTCTATTTTTCTTGTTTCTTTTGTTGGAAATGGTTAAATTCCATTATTTTATGTTCTTTTTTTTCATTATGAGTAATTAATTTATTTTCTTTAGAATTGTAATTGAATTCACATGAAGTTTAAATATTTAATCTCTTTCTTGCTTATTTTTAATGAAATTTAATTGTTTATTCCAATTTGTTCTTAATGCTTTCAATTGCTTGATCATCAATTAAATTGATTTGGAAACTTAAACATAACTTGAGAAAGGGAGTTTAGTATAAGCCAAGGTTGGAATAGTATATGATCATATTTATTTACTTGAATGAATAAATTTATTTGTGTATAGGATAAAGATATACCTATATGCCACATGTAGCCGATACTAGAGCTCGAACTTAATGAGTTTGTTTTAATTTCAATATACATAGAGATATAATATTTTGATTAAAATAGATTTTTATATAAGTTAAGAGAGAGAGGTAAGATTTAGATGAAGTATGATAGATATTGTAATCCTAGGCTCGTTTAAGTTGATTTTTATCCAATTTTATTATAATTTTAGTAATTACAGAAATTTTAGATCAATTCTCTACAGGATTGACATTTTATTTGTCATTAAATTATCTATTCAATACGTATTCTTGCATGGATAGAAAATTAGACAAGTTTTTAGCGTCATTGTTAGGGATTGAACCCTAGTCATCCGCATGATAAGCAGGAGTATTCACCACTATTCTACATATTAATCACATCTTATTTCTCATACTATTTTTAGTCACAATTTAGAGCCCTTATACTTGAGAAGAAGCTAATAATTCTATTTTATAGAATTATTTTAATCTCATTTTGTTCTTAAATATTAGTCAATTCCTTAATTTTTAATTATAATTTAGTTATTTTTAGTCATTTTTATAATTATTTTATTTTTAATGAGTTATTTTAATTTTATGTTTATTCACTTTAATTTGGCTATAATTGATTAGTTTTTAAGCTTTTGTAGAATTTAAGGGAATATGGCTTAATTTTGAAAAGTAAGGTGTTTAAATGACCCAAAATTCTACTTGTATATACTTTAGTGTTATGACCATAACTCGAAATAACGTGATTCTTACATCATTGGAAAGTTAAAAGACAAAGCTACAACTTTCATGAAGATGACTTTGCCCAATTATGCCTTGAAGACAGAGAAAATCATATTAAAAAATGACTGGGTGAACTGCTGCGAGAATGGCAATTTTAAGGATGATATTTGATGTTTAGGCCTCATTACATATTTAAGCCCAAAAGTTAGAGTCAGTAGGTTAACTTAGGGAATTTTAGGTTAAGATTGTTTGTATAAATAGGATATTTTTAGGAGAAATTAAGGTAGATAACCCTTAGAGATTCAAGAAGTAGAAAGTTGCCGCAAAAACTCGAAAAGCAAGGCTGCAAATAATTGTTTGTTTTCTTCCTTAGCTTTTATTTTTCTTATTACTCTCAATGGTTGAAATTTATGTATTGTTATTTGTCTTTGCAATTATGAGTAGCTAATTTTATTTTTCTAGGACTACATTAAATACACATGTAATCTAAATTTTTAATCTCTTTTTTGCTTATTTTTAATGAGATTTGAATTGTTTATTCCAATTTGTTCTTAATGCTTTTTAATTGATTGGCCACCAATTAAATTGGTATAGGAACCTAAACAAACTTGGAGAAGAGAGTTTAGTGTAAACTAAAATTGGAATAGCATATGATCATATTAATTGATTTGTGTATAGGATAAGGGTATACCTATATGTCATATGTAGCTAGAATTAGAACATGAACTTAATGAGTTTGTTTTAATTTCAATTCACATAGGGATATAGTGTTTTGATTAAAATAAATGTTTTTATAAGATGAGTCAGATGACCCTTATAAATAATTAAGGACTTTAGGCTAGCAATTCAACCTATTGAAATAACTTAAAGAATCAGGGTAAGATTTAGATGAAGTGTGAGGAATATTATAATCTTAGGCTTGTTTGATTTTATTTTTCCCCAAGTTATTGTTACTTTGATTTTTCTTTTAAGTTTAAATTTTGTTCAATTAGTTTTAGGTACTTAATTTATTTTGATTATTTGGATAAGATTAAATTGTTCTAATTTTAGTATTTAGTAAAATTTTAGACCAATTCGTTGCAGGATTGATACTCTGCTTACCGTTACTCTATCTTTTTGATATGTATACTTGTGTAGTAGAAATTTAACTGACAAATTTTTGACGTCGTTGTCGAAGAATTGTTTCTAAAATTTTTGCTAATATTAATACCAAGCAATTTAGTCTTACTTCAAATTTTATTTTTGTTGTTTTAATATGAGTTTTTTTTGCTTGCAGGTATCTTTGGTCATTGTATGCAAAGAAAAAACAATTTGAATCTTGTTCCTTTTGATCTTGAGATAGAAAGAACTTTCAGAAAACATCAAAGGGAGAATTTGTAAGTTGCAACTTTAGATCAGACAATGGCTGAGGATAACAACAACAATGGCAATAATGCCATTAATCAAGTTCCAACGGAAAATAGATTGCTACGGGATTATGTTGTTTCTCTTTTGTAAGTTTTACACCAAAGCATTAGAAGACCTTCCATCAATGCAAATAATTTCGAAATTAAGCCAGCTTACATTTAGATGATTCAGTTTTTAGTCTAATTTGGTGGGTTACCTAGTGATGATCCTAATTCTCATTTGGTTAGTTTCTGGGAAATTTGCAATACTTTTGAATATAATGGAGTGATTGATGATGCTATCAAATTAAGACTGTTTCCATTTTCTTTGAGGGATAAAGCAAAGAGTTGGCTCAATTCACCACCCAATGGATCTATTACTACATGGGAAGACTTGGCTCAAAAGTTTCTAGCAAAATTCTTGCCATTTGCAAAGACTACAAAGATAAGGAATGATATAACCTCATTCACACAATTTGAAGGTGAATCCATGTATGAAGCTTGGGAGAGATTTAAAGAACTACTAAGAAAATGTCCTCATCGTAGGATTCTTGATTGGTTGCAAGTTCAAACATTCTACCCATGGACTTATTAGTTCAATAAAACCCATAATTGATACTACTACTAGTGGGGCATTAATGGGTATGAATGCTACAAATCCTCATAATCTGTTGAAAGAGATGGCCTCAAATAATTACCAATGGCTTTCGGAAAGGTCTGGTCCAAGAAAAGCTATTAGAGCATATGAAATTGATGCACTTAGTTTCTTAACTACACAAGTGGCTACACTATCCAAGAAGTTTAACACACTAGGAGTTCACATTGTCTGAAATTCATTTGTAGTCTATGAGATATGTGGAGATAGGCACTCAAATGATCAATGTCTATACAATTTTGAATCAATTCAATTTGTACGGAAGTTCAACAGGCAGCAAAATAATCCATACTCTGATACATACTATCCTAGTTGGAGGAATCACCTAAACTTTTGATAGAACAACAATTCAAGGCCTTTAAATCCGAAACTCATCATGTCCCTTAGGTTTGAACAACAAGCTAGACCACCAACTCTTGAAAAGAAGTCTCAATTGGAAGAGCTTCTTATGCAATATGTATCAAAGAATGATGTTATAATTCAAAGCTATAGAGCCTTCTTAAGAAATCTTGAGACCCAAATGGGACAACTTACAAATTCCATCAACAGTAAACCCCAAGATGTCGTACCAAGTGACACATAAATCAATCTCAAAGGTAAAGAACAATGCAATGTGATTACCTTTAGAAGTGGGAAGGAAGTTGAAGGGGTAAAGGAAAAATCAATTGAAGCTTTAAAAGAGCATGTGGATGATGACGAGGTAATTGTTGAGAAAAAAGTTGAAGCTTAAAAGAATGATGATGGGAAAGCTAAAAATCAACTGAAGTCTCAAGCAAATTATCTTCCACCACCATTCCCATAAAGGTTGCAAAAACAAAAACTGAGTAAGTAGTTTGAGAAATTTCTCAATATCTTTAAGAAACTCCACATAACTATTCTTTTTGCTAAAGCTTTGGACAACGTGCCAAACTATGTTAAGTTTCTAAAAGACATCCTAACCACAAAGAGGAAGCTAAAAGACTTTGAAACGGTTGCACATACTAAAGAATGCAGTACTATATTTCAAAACAAGCTTCTACCAAAGCTTAAGGATCCAGAGAGTTTTTTTTATTCCTTGCGCTATTGGTAAATTTAAATTGTCTAAAGCTTTTTGTAATTTGGGGGCTTGTATTTCAATTATGCCTTTGTCAATTGCTAAGAAAATTGGCCTTGATGAGTACAACCTACAACAATTTCTTTTCAATTAGTTGATAGAACAATAAGGTATCTTGTTGGGATTATTGAGGATGTGTTGGTTAAAGTTAGGCAATCTCTACATTTAGTGGAGTTCATTGTGCTTTAGATGGAAGAGCAGCGTGGAAATTCTTTAAATCTTAGGGCAACCATTCTTGGCTACTGTTGGTGCAATTATTGATGTAAGGGAAGGCAAGATAACTTTTAGAGGTTGGAGAAAAGGTAGCAGAGTTTAATATTTTGAATGCAATCAAGTATTCATATACAAATAGTTGTTATAAAGTGGATTTAGTTGATGAAGGGAAAAGTAAGCCTGTTCTCCACCTATTGGTAAGCAAGCACCAATTCTTGAGTTTAAGCCATCATTTCTCCCTATTAAACCCAAACAATCATCGAAGGAGTATCCTCCACCACCATCTAATTGTCCTTTTGAATTAAGCAGCAAGTAATGTTACTTTCTTGATCATACTCCAAGCTTTTCCATGAAAACACAAGAAATATGGTTAGGTCCTTTCCATGTGGTAAAAATTTATCCTTGTGGAATAATTGAGATTGGTAGTGAGGATATTAGCACATTCATGGTTATGGGCATAGCTTGAGGTAGTATTTTGAAGATGAAGAACTATAAAACCGGGTGCTATAGTCAAGCTAATGACTATAAACAAGCACTTCTTGGGAGGCAACCCAAGCTTTCTAACCTAATTTACTTACTTTAATTTATTTTCTTTTATTCATTTATTATTTATATCATTAATTACTGATTTTTTTTCTTCTTCTTGCAAGTGTCCCCCCTTAAAAAAAATTGAAAAAGAATTTCAAAAAAAAAAACCCATTGAGGTCAATGTTTAGTTTTAAGTTAGGGGGGTGTCTTAGATTCTACTAGAGTGGTGCCTCGCTTCACGTGGGTGTTGATTTTTTTATTAAAAGTAATTTTAAATTATAAATATTATAAATAAAAATAATTTTAAATTTAAAAACATTATAAATAATAGTAATAATAAAAAATTAAAGATAATTCTTTTAAAAAATCAATATTTTAAAATTTTTTTGATGTCTGACTAAGCAAAAATTTTATTTGAATAAATTTTTTAAAAAACATTTGATTTTTTATATCTTAATATATGCTAATGTTGATATAATCATATTTTGTTAATTACATGATTCTAATAGCAAAATAAAATTCATGTTAAGAAAATATAATATTTATAAAGTAATTATTGATAAACTACGTAATTTATACAATAAAATTAATTTTTTTGAAAGTAAAAATAAAATGAATGTTAATTACACTTATTAAAATTTTTAGTTTTAATGATGAAATTTTCTAATTATCTTCAATTTTAATTACTACTTTCTTATCTTATGGTTTTATAATTATTTAGAATTAATCCACCTTATGAAAATAATTTTGGGATCCTTAAATAATTTTGATAAGTCATTATTAACTTTATTGAATTAATTGCTCATTTTGTATTATTTATCAAAAAAAATTGTTTCATTTTTTATTCTTATCCTATTTTCATAAATTTAATTCATGTATAAAAAAAATTACAAACAAAAAAAAATGGACTAAACCTGAACCGGGTTGGACTTGGATGGTTCCAACCCACTTTTTTTTCCTTCTTTGTATCCATCATAAAACCACGTGATTTGAATTTTAACCTATCCCTAGTTGCCTACCCTTTTTCTTTTCCTCCTTTTTGCTCTTTTCTTCTTCTTCCACTGGCAGTGACAGCCAACCCCTTTCTCTGAACCCTCTTGCCCTTATTCTGTTCCCGGCATCGTCGCCTTGTTGGCCTAAGCCTTCTGGTAGCGGGTCCCTCTTTCTTTTCCTTTCCTCTTTTCTTCTCTTCCCCTTCCTTCTGCCGCCAGTTTCCTCTCTCTAAAAATGCCTAGCCACCTTTCTCCTCCTGCAAGAAGTCCTGCCACAAATTTAAAACCCCGTTTAAAACCCTCTTCCTCAACGTTGGGTGTGGGCTCCCTTTAAAAGCATTCTTCATTGTTTTTGTTGACTCGCACACTGGTAATTTGTTTTTTCTTTTGTAAAGTCTGATAGAGAACTAAACCAACCAGCTTGATAACGTGATCACCCTGTAAATTGCCACGTGGTAAAATAAGGAAACTGAAGTGTGGCAAGATTGCTTTTAAGTATGTAATAGATTATTATGTATCTTTATTTATTTTTATTTGTGTGTCTCTATTTATTTTTACTTGTTTATATTTATTTTATTTGTTTAAAATATGTCTTTTCTTTTGCATGTTTTGTTAACTCTAATTTTTAGTGTCAATTCTAAAAGAAATAGAGATATTTTAACACCTTGTTTATGATTATGATTTTTCCTTATAGGATGATATTTTGATTATTTTATAATTTTAGTTTTTGGGAAAAATATGAGTATGATTTAAGTTTGTGTTCATATTCTTTTGATAACTTCATTGTAGAATGTGACTTTCAATAATTTAAGTACTATATTTTTTACTGATTTAGAAAAAGTTTACGAGGTTAAAGATTTTATAATTTGTTTGATTTTATCTTGAGACGAAATCCTAGATAACACTCAAAAGATAAGAACTGATTTAGGCTATTTTTGGAATATTTGAGCTTTTTTAAGCTTATCGTATTAGATAATTATCCCTAGTCACCCCTTTTGAGCTAAATTTACTCTTTTTTTTTTGTATATACACAACTATATGAGCCTTAGTCTTTTTATTTAATTCCAACAATTTGAAACTTTCACCTTTAAATATTTTGATTTTTCTAAAAATTGGGAAAGAAAGTTGAGGCAAAAAATGTTGGATGCTAGAAATTTACCCCATGTTTATAATTGTCACAAATAAGTTTGGGGGTGTAAAAAAAATGAAATAAAAAAAAAGTGTGTTATACAAAGGAAATTTTATTTCAAGTTTGGGGGTGCTACAAAAAATATAATGTAAAATATCCCAACCCTTCCAAGTTTTAGTTGAAATTTCAAGCAGGTCCATTAATTTTTGAACTTGACACTCCGTCCCAAAAATGCAAACACCGTTAATAGAGATTAAGAAAAAACTAAAATGTCTTTTTTTTATAATTTAAAAAATTATTATTATATTTTTAAAAAATTAAAAAAAGAAAGAAAGGAACACTGATCAATGCTCCCTAAGGGAGGGGTGGAGGGGAACACTGATGCTCCCTCAGAAAGGCCCATATCAAGCTCCCCATCTTGGGAGGTTTTCTTTTTAATTAATAAAAAATAATAAATTTATATAATAGTAATTTTAAAAATTAATCAAGGGTAAAATTATCTTTTTACTCTTATCACGTCAGCAAGTTGACAAAAATACTAACGGATGACTAACAGCTCAACCTATGTGTGTAGTAAAAAAATATTTTTTTGAGACTAAGTGTCCATTTTGAAAACTAATGGACTTTCGTCTAATTTCGATCAAAACTTAAGGGAGTAATAGTATTTTATTCAAATATATATGGTTGAGCTCTTTATAAGTCCTAGATTGGTTAAGTGTTTAGGGTAAATTTGAACCTAAATATATCCTTTATCATACCTTGACCCTAGCTTTACATTATAAGCTTAATAAAAACCTATTAATTCTTGAATAAGTGTGCTTCCACATTAGTGGAGAGAGAAATGAAAAAAAAAACTTATTGGATTCTAGTACTAACCTATGCTTAGACTTGGCATAAAGTAATCTAAATTGCATGATATTCTTTATAAGAGATGATTCACACACACAGGAAGTCTATTCAAAAGTAAGATTTCATTTGAATTGATGTATGAATTTGAAAATTATCTATGTTTTGCCCTAAGTTAGAATTATGAGATAATTTTTGTGGAAAAATTGGAAAATCATGAGTTGGTGAATGTTTATCTCTTGAAAAGTTTTTTTATTAAGTTTTTTTATTTTCTCTGTTTTCTTTTCTTTTGCTCAAGCACTAGTAAAATCTTAAGTGTGAGAGTGTAATAATTCTATTTTATAGAATTATTTTAATCTCATTTTGTTCTTAAATATTAGCTAAATCCTTAATTTTTAATTATAATTTAGTTATTTTTAGTTGTTTTTATAATTAGTTTATTTTCAGTCAGTTATTTTAATTTTATGTTTATTGACTTTAATTGGGCTATTATTCATTAGTTTTTATACTTTTGTAGGATTTAAGGGAATAGGGCTTAATTTTGGAAAGTAAGGTGTTTGGAGGACCTAGAATTCTGCTTGCATATATTTTAGTGTGTTGATCATAACTCACACTCCATATATCCAAATGATGAGATTCTTATACCATTGGAAATCTAAGAGACCAAGCTACAACTTTTATGTGGACAACTTTAACCAGTTCTACCTTGAAGATAGAGAAAATCATATTGGAAGATGACTAGGCGTAATGCTACAGGAATGGCAATTCTAAGGATGATATTTGATGTTTGGGCCTCATTACACTTTTAAACCCAAAAGTTAGAGTAATTAGGTTAACTAGGGAAATTTAAGTTGAGATTATTAGTATAAATAGGATATTTTTTGAAGAAATTAAAGTGGACAACCCTTAGAGATTTAAAAAGTCAAAAGTTGAGGTAGAAACTCGGAAAGTAATACCGCAAATAATTGTTTTGTTTTCTTCCTTAGCTTTTATTTTTCTTATTACTCTCAATGGTTGAAATTTATATATTTTTATTTGTCTTTACAATTATGAATAGCTAATTTTATTTTTCTACAATTGCAATTAAATTCACATATAGTCTAAATTTTTATTTCAATTTATTCTTAAAGTTTTTTAATTGATTAGCCATCAATTAAATTGATCTAAGAACCTAAACAAACTTGGGAAAGAGAGTTTAGAAACTAAAATTGGGATAGCATGTAATCCTATTAATTGATTTGTGTATAGTATATGGATATACCTTTATGCCATATGTAGCCAGAATTATAACTTGAACTTAATGAGTCTGTTTTAATTTTAATTCACATAGAGATATAGTGTTTTGATTAAAATAGATATTTTTATAAGACAAGTTGAGAGACCCTTATAAATAATTGAAGACTCTCGGTTAGCAATTCAACGTATTAAAATAATTTAAAAAATAAAGGTAAGATTTAGATGAAGTGTGAAGGCTTGTTTGATTTGATTTTTACACAAGTTATTATTACTTTGATTTTTCTTTTTAGTTTAAATTTTGATCAATTAGTTTTAGTTAATTAATTAATTTTGATTATTTGAATAAGATTAAATTGTTCTAAATTTAGTACTTAATGAAATTTTAGATCAAATGCTTTGTGAGATCGATACTTTACTTACCATTATACTATCTTTTTGATATGTATATTTGCGTAGGTAAAAATTTAACTAGCAAAAGCCAACTTTTGAAACAATGTTTATGCAACACATGACAAATATGGATGTAGTCATTTAAAGTAATAAAGCTTCAATGAGAAATATTGAGACACATTTAAGTCAACTTATTAATGACGTCAACAATAGACTTCGGGAAACTTCACCAAGTAACACTAAGCCTAATCATGGAAGAAAAGAATATGGTAAGCATCTTGATGAGATAAATGGAAATAATGTGGTAAATGATGGAGATAAAGTAGATCAAAGAAATATTAGAGTAGGATCCTAATGGATTGATATGATTGTGTAAAGCATGGATTTCAAAAAATTTCATTTATAAAGGAAGTAAGTAATCCAAGTACATAAGCAGAAACACACATCATTCTTATTGTAAGTAACATAATCACATCCTAAAAAAATAAGAATCTATTAAGTAAGAAAAAAAACACGTTTTATTTTGAGATTCTTATCTTTGGACACCACCATACCAATGAATGATTTCTTGAACAAATAAATTTACCACTTATTCTTCGAGAATACTTTAACTTGAACCTTAAGTGGATGAGAGGTGGAATGCTAGACCTACAAGATGGCAACCAATTTTGTCTCTCTTTCTTCGTAAATATTAGTGACTATTTTCTTTCAAAAAAAAATTTGACCAAGAATGGGAAAGAGGAAGAAAGATACCATAAAGTTTGAAGGAGGAGAAGAGAAGTGATGGTTGAAACATTTTCAAAGAAAGTTTGTACCTTTCTTTTTTTCAATATCTTCTCTTTTTATTAAAACTCTTGCCTCAAAGGTTTAATCAAAATCAACACCTTTGAATCGATCTTGACCATCCATTTAGAGTTATGGAAGCATCAACAATGTTCCATAATTCTCAAAATTAAAAGTAAAGAATAAATAATTTAATTTTTTAATTATCATTTAGGGTTCTTGATAAAAATAAAAACTCCTTGTTGAATATAATTCTTATTTTATTATTATCTATCTTTATTTAAAAGAGTAATGATAATAAAAGAGTGATAGTCAAGTATAAAGTCTCCTTTTATCACTATGAATGTCTAGATTCATTTTACAAGAATCCTCTCTAGCATTATCTTAATTTAAAACAACTCTTATCTTTAATTAAGACAAAATATTTTATCTTGTCTAAATTGAGACAAATATGTTTTCTTGTCTAGATTAAGACAAAAATATTTTTTCTGTCTTAAATTAAGACAAACATATTTTCTTATCTAAATTAAGACAAACATATTTTCTTATCTAAATTAAGGTCAAACATGTTTTCTTGTCTAAATTAAGAAAAACATGTTAAAGGTGTCATTTTTGTACACAATTTAATTAATCAAATTAAAACATACTTCTAGTTTAAACAAGTTTGATTGTACGAAGCTAAGTGAGGAATCTATTTGGACATAGATATTCAAAGATTTAATAAACTTAATAATATTCTTAATCTCATTAAAATAATTTAAGTTTATTAACCATGAAATCACTCCACCATAGATTCATGGTTGCACTCTTAGATAAACTATAATTACAAGAAACAATTCAATACTTGATATTAATTATTTGTTATCCAATTGCAAAACCTTATATTGTAAACTCTTATAACCATCCAATGACAAAATGTGAAATTTTGTTTTACACTTTATATTAATTTTGTCCTTTAGTCTCAAATTTCATCCAATTAGTGATTCAATACTCTAGATCTTATATTTTGTATATCTGAATGTGATGAGTAGCTAACTCATCAATCCACTGGGCCTAGATTAATCACCAATTTTCTTAAAATCACTAGAAGTGATGTTAATGCTATAAACTCCATTATTTGGATATATGTTCTCAAATGTTCATGTCGATTATAATCACAAAATACGGAGTCTAGGTCAACGTTTATGATGATCATGTTCATGGTAAATTAAAGATTATAAGGAGATTAAACACGAGTTCACTATCCATCAGGATTTTGGTTCTATTACAAGCAAATGCATAAGTGTGAGATCAAGATTTAAGTAACGGTTAAATTTAAATTTGATTATCACATGATTCCAATTCATGTTATAGTGTCATTACTCGTAATCAACTATTTCAATTATTTGAGACTCATCATTCTCGTGAAGTGAATCACATTCATTTTGTTGGAAGTAATTTGGACACTACAGCCTCAACACAATAAAGTGACCAACTTTATTGTATGGTTGTGAACAATTTTGAAATTCAATTAAAATACATGTCTCCTATGCATGACTCTTCATACAGATGTATTTTAATGTCTCAATAGAATCATGATACCTTAATAACTAGATAATGAATACTTACTTAAAAACAAACTCTTTGTCTTATAATCAAAATGTACTTTCATTACAAATTTAATGAAATTAAGCATAAGAATATACTTGCTTTCAAGGGCACCATATTCTCAAACTTCTAATAAGAAATACTTCCAGCAATCAAGTTCGAGACGAAGAAATTACGCGAAAAGGAGGAAGTATCTACAACACCATAAGTCAAGACATATGTGCCTCTCATTCCCTTTTTGGATACAATTGATGAGTTACCTAAGGAGGCTGTTGATATGGAAAATCCAAAAAAAACTCCTTTAAGCTTCTTTGGTACTAGATGTGATGACAAAGTACAAGAATGAAGAACTCATAAATGTTACACATGTTTTGAAGGTTATACCAAAAGTGCATTATTCAAGAAGAACTCAATTTGAGAAGTTGGGTAAAATTCAGCCTATTCCATGACCTTGGATTAAGCAAGCACTAAATTTTGAGTTAAAACCACTACAACCTCATCTTAGAAGAAGGTTACTTTCACACCTCAAGCTTTTTCCATGCAAACTCAAACCTCCTTAAATGGTGAATGAAGACCTCAGTCAAAGTCAAACTAGTAACTACAAAGAAACACTTTTTTAGAGGCAACCCAAGTTTTCGAAACTCATATTTTATCTTTTTAATTATTTTTATTCTATTTATTTATTTTTTATTTTCAGTGAAAAAAAGGCCTCCCACGAGCATTGGTGATAATGAATATGAGGAGGAAGATTAGAGCTTCTTCAAATTCATCTAACCATTAAAGGAGTATTCTTTACTTTTCCTTTATTTTTTTCCTAACATTGAGGACAATGTTTAGTTTAAGTTTAGGAGGTGAATTTATTTTCTAGGGAATGGATATTCTGTGGAAACTTAGGATTTTATTTTATTTGCATGTTTATTTAGATTTTAAGTAATTAGGATTATTTTATCATTTACTTTTTACGCTTCCTTGAAAATTTTTGGATCTAGAGAAAAATAGTGCCAAATTTTTCAATGATTTCCTTATCCAATTATGAGAATTTACTTATCTTGTATCTTTAGCTCTTGGTGAATATGAGCATTGTTTGATTCATGTTGAATTCTTTTGTTTAGTATCATTGTTAGGATGTGATTTTCACATATATTGAGCACATATATTGAGCACTTTAGCTTTTACTTTGCATTATTATGCATATCTAGAGAATGTTTATATTGATGCAAAATTTATATTATGTCAAGAATTCTACAATTTGCTTGTTTCTCTCTTGAGGTGAAATCTTAGGTAATACTTAGTTAGAGAGATGATTTACGTCATTTTTGGACCATTTTAGCTTTTCAAGCTAACCTTATTAAATCTTTATCTGTAGTATACCCCTTTAAGCAACTTTCAAAAAAAAAAGTATACCCCTTTAAGCCTACTTCCCTTTTCTTTGTTCAACCACATAATAATGGAGCCTAGCCTTTAAATAAAATTTTTAACTTTGCAAGCCTCACTCTTAAGCGTGTATATCATTTTAGGAACTGTATTAAACTAAATGTGAAAAAAGGTAGAAAAAGGTGAAGTTGTTAACAAACAAAAATCACCCCATTGCCTATAATAAAAAGAAATAAGTCTGAGGATGTGAAATTATGATTAAAAGAAGAAGAAGAAGAATTAAGTGTTGAGCAAAAGAAAAGTTCAAAACGAAAAAACAAAAGAGTTGTATGTGGAAAATGAAAATGAGCTCTATATATGTCTTAGAATGATTATGTGTTTAGAGTGAATTGAGCCAAATTATTATCTTTTATCCTACCTTGACCTTAGCCATACATTACAAGCTTAATAAAGATCTATTGATCCTTGACTTAGTGTTCATCTACATTAGTGGAAAGAGAGAAGAAAAGCAAACCTATGGAGTTTTAGCACTAATTTAAAATTGTGCAATAACATAAACTCATTCAGATAAGTATGATGTTTTTTGTAAAAGATTTCACAAACAAACGAAAATTTATTCAAGAATGAGCTTGCAATTGAATTGAAAGGTGGACTTGAATGATCTGGAGGTTTATAGAAATTATGGAGATCATTGATTTTGTGCTATTTGTCTATAATTAGTTTGTTTATTTATGTTGATTTCATCATTTAAATTGCTTTTGCTTTTGTTACATTTTTTTTATGTTTTGCATGAAGACTAGCAAAATTTTAAGCTTGGAGGTGTGATAACTCTATGACATAAAGTTATTTGACCTTAATTTTAGCTATTAAGTTGCTAGGTTCTTCAGTTTTAGCATAGATTTTAGATGTTTTTAGTTATTAATTTAATTATAATTAATTATGTTGGGTCAATTGAATTTAGATTATTTTAGGCTAATTTAAACATTGAATTACTTAAGAAAAGCTACTGTTGATTAAATTGCGCTTTTGAATGGGTGCTTTGAAAGACTTTTAATTAGACTAGGAAAGTGCATTCTAGGTGCAAACTTCTTCTGCACATGTTTTGGTTTTTTGAGTATATCTCCCACGATACAAAAGTCCAAATCACATGATTCTTAAATATTAGAAAGCTAAAAGGCAGACCTACAACTTTCACATTTACCACTTTATCTAGTTCTGCTCTGCAAAAGGATAAAAATGCATTAATAGTCAATGCTGTAGCACCTTGGGTTTGGAAAGATGCCTTTTCGAAGACAAAAGCTCAAATTAGGATTGAAATTATGTCTGTGAACCTTACAAATACATCTTTATGGAGTCAAATTGAAAGGAAGACTAGAGGGAATCAGTTTTAGGTTATTTTAAAAGGATATTAGCCACCAAAAACTTAAGTAGAAAAACAAGATCAACCATGGAAGATTGAAGATCACTAATCTCTAGTTTTTTTTCTCTCTCTAGTTTTCTTGTTTCTTTTGTTTGAGATAGTTAAACTCCATTGTTTTATGTTTTTTATTTTCATCATGACTAGTTAATTTCTTTTATCAATGATTGCAATTGATTTGCATGTAGTTTAAATTTTCAATCCCTTTCTTGCTTATTTTGAATGGAATTGAATTGTTTATTCCAATTTGTTCTTATATTTTTCAAATTCCTTGATCACCAATTAAATTGATCAGGAAACTTAAACATAACTTGAGAAAAGGAGTTTAGTGTATGATAAGGTTTGAATAGCATATGATCATATTTATTTGCTTGGATGAATAAATTGATTTGTGTATAAGATAGAGATACACCTATATGCCATATGTAGCTAGTATTGGAACTTTAACTCAATGACTTTATTTTAATTCCAATACACATAAAGATATCGTGTTTTAATTAAAATATATATTTTTATAAGAATTTCGAGAGAACCTTACAAATAATTAAGGCATTTAAGTTAGCAATTCAACCCATTAGAATAAACTAAGAGAAAGAGGTATGATTTAGATAAAGTGTGAAGAATATTGTAATCTTAGGCTTGTTTGAGTTTACTTTTATCCAATTTTATTACTACTTTGATTTTTTTAGTTTAAATTCTTGTTAATTAGATTTAGTTAATTTATAATATATTTAGTTACTTACTTTTGTTTGTTTGAATAAGACTGAATTGTGTTAATGTTAGTAATTAGTAAAATCATAGATCAATTCTTTATGGTCAACACTCTACTTATCATTATTTTATCTATCCAAGACGTATACATGCGTGAGTAGAAAATTAAACCATAGCTAGCTTCAGGTCCTTAATTTAACCAAACTCCACTAAAACATTTTTATAAGTTTCCAATTGTCCAAATGGTCATTCCAACACAAGGGGGTGGATCCATTCAACAACAAAATCAAAGGGGTTGAACAAGACTAAATCATTGTCATCAACTAAATCCATCATTTGGAAGACAATGACCTAATACCGTGGTCTCATCCAAGAAAATCATTTTTCATTTCAAAGATTCGAAATCATCAATTCATTGAAACAATCATAGACAAATATTTCGATTTTAAGATATCAAAACATTCAAAGTGTTTGTTCCTCATGCACAAAACTTAGTACGTAATAGACATATTCACATAGCAAATATAGTCTACATCAAAACATACTTAAAACCATGTTTCACATCACAAGTCATCAAAATATGTTTTAATGCAAGGTTGTAGAATAACCAAGCTTAATTATATCAAAATAGCACCTAAGCATTTTGTTTATTGGTTGGTGCATTATCTCCTTGCTTAAAGAGCAGGGTTCGAATTCCCCTTTTCTCAATTATAAAAAAAAAATTATATCAATTGTATCTAGCGATCTTGTTGAAGTGTGACCTTTCTCATAGCACCTTTCATTGATAGCTCTACTTCTCCAAGATCTCAAACTTCTTCAACAGCACTTATCATAAAGTTTCCGTCATAAATACCTTGTTCTTTAATAATGTCTTAGATTAATAAGCATTTATCCTTCCATAAGCATTCTTTGTTAAATACTTAATCTAAAATCAACAGCTAAATCTAACTTTAACTAAGCGATTAAACCACTATTAGTTAGAGTTGAGAGCAACTTTACCTTGGTGAGCTTGAGAGTTTCAAAACTAATCAAAAACCTAGGATTATATGAGAAAATTGAATTTCTTTGAATCCATAAGTTCATAAAATTAAAACCATGAGTTTAGATGTTTGGAATGAGAAAACCTTACCTTTAAAAGTCCTTATATTCAATAAGGATGAGAGTACAAAGAAAAAAGAGAAGAGGGTGGTTAGGTTTTGTTGAAAAACATGTTTTTAGCCAAATGGGGAAAAGTCTAAGGTTTAAGGCTCTTAAATGAGTGTGAAAAGTTTGAAATACCGTTATTTTTTCCAAATCTACGACTAATCTATTGATAGAATTTGCTCTGTGTTGAATGTATTAATACATTTTCATCATATATTGATAGATGTTCATTAGAAGCCTTTTCTAGGCTTCATCTATCAATACATGATGAGCATGTATTGATAGATTTTGTCCAGAATGCATTTTGAAAGTTTAAAATACCTTTTTTTTTACCCTTTAATGGTCCAAACTTTCAAATGAACATATTTGGTTATTAAAACATACACATTCTAAGTTATAATGGTCTATAAATCATGTTCAAAAACTTCAAATTAAGAGCTCACCAAGTTAAGTTATAAATCTGACCTTAAGTAAAAAGTGAGGTTTAACGTTAATTATGATATGTTAGCATACCACATTATCATCTATTATAATATGTTAACATACCGCTTTAATGTCACGTTACATAAAAATTTTGACTGAGTCAATCATTAGTTATAAGAACTTAGATAACTCAAAATAAAAGTATAAGAGATTATTTGGCTCAAAACAAAAGTATAAGAATTTGATTGAATGTAATAAAAATATAAGGACTTATTTAAATTTTTTTAAATAATTTTAAAATTTGTTTAAAATTTTATACCAATTAAATTTACTCATTAATTTAATGTTGTTAAAAATAAGATGTTTCATACAATATTTATGTTAAGCCATTAATCAGTTTGACTTGAAAGGCTTACCATTTCAAGCCTCTAAGGCTTTTGGTTGTACTTTAAGTTATAGGGCTTTACTCTTTTGAATAATCAAGATTGTGGGGACATTGACAGTCATTGAAAGCTAATGCTATAAAGATTTAATGGTTGATGGTGGAGAACTTCACCTACCCACTTTAGTTTGTTTTATAGTCATAGTTGGAATAGTGACCAATTTTGTCTTTTTATTCAATATACAATGGTTTTATTTCTATATACATCTAGAGAATATATCAAATCCATCTTACATGTAATAGTAAGGTAGGAATACCAACTAAATCCATTAGTATGAAGTAGATGATTCTTTTGACCACCTTTCTGAAAATTACAAGCTTTGATCAATTAGATTATCATTTTTCAAAGCAGCAACGTCATGATAAAAAAAAATTATTTGATATGTGAGATAGAAAAAAAATTTTCTGGTACTTAAAGAAGAATGAAATTTTATATTTACTCTTACTTGGTGTAAATATCAAAAATATTTATTTAATGGATAATTATTCTTTTGTGTACACATGAAGATTTATAAATGTTTTGAATTATACAAAAAGTACTCATCTTACCTCATAAATTTAATAATTAGTATTCTGTAGACTGCAATGGAGGTTTTTAAACTTCATAAACAAGAGTTATATATTTATTTAATATTAATTAATTTATTAAACTTTTAAATTATTTTTTATTTGATACATATTAATTTTTTAACTTCACTTGTAAAATTTAAAAACTACCCTATCAATTTAATATCTCTAATTTAAGATTTAAACATAAGACCTTCAATTGAAAGTCTTTAAAATGTTTTAACTGTTAAGAAAAGTTTTCTTAAACGTATTTCATTTTATCAATAAAAAAAAAGTTAATCATAACTCATGGTAAAAATTGTTAGGCAAGGTTTTTTTTTTAATTTTCTTTAATATCTTTACCTATTTGATTTATATATTTAATTTTGGGATTTCAGTTAGAATAAAGTTTGTGGCAATCTTTTGTATACTATTTTTCCTCACTGTATTTCGAAATTTGATTTTCATCACCTCAATCCCTCGAAACTAAACAATTTTAGAAATGGAAATGGCCTAGAAGAGGTTGGGACACGATTTATAAATTTCATATTCAAGAGAAATCAGGGAAAGAAAAAAAAATGATGCATGGGCACTTGGATTCTCTTTGGTGTAAGAATCCAATATACCTAAAATATATACAGACACATGACACAGGTAGAAAAGCATGCATACATATATTATATATATTGAGGTACATTTTCGTATTAATAGACGTGGCAAACGGGTAAGCTCGATTTCGATCGTTTAAGAGGTTCAAGTCATCTTGGGTTGTTTCGAATTCAAGTTAGTTGCTAATCATTTTAGATTTTATATAAGATGTAATTTTTGGGTTTGAATTGTTTCAAATTTGAAACTTTGTTTGGAATCAAGTAGGGGGGAACAAAAGTCAATTAAAATGGAATTAATCCACGAAAATGGGTTAATTCCCTTTAGTTAAGTCGGTTAAAATGGATGATTCGGTTAAGAATCTCAATTAAATTAGTTAAATTAGATCAGTTTGATTTAAAAAATTTGAAATTGAGTAACCAAATTCACCATGTTTATATTTTTTTTATATCAATAGCCTATAAGGTGTTTTCTTGCATGTAAATATAACAATTGAACACAAAAAATAAATTATATAAAAAAAATAAAATAAGATATAACAAAAAAATTGTTATTTTGATATAAGTGGATCCCTCCTCTTTCGTTTAGGCATATATGATTTTGGGTTGCTTTAATTTCATCTCATGACTCAAGAGACAAAATATATGATTTTAGATTACACAATATATAGGAGGTAATCCTCCCTCATCTCATAAATCTTGTGGCCTCCCATTTTTACCATTCCAATATAAGACCTCCAAGTTATAGTGTTAAATTCTCAAAGATATACCTGTTTTTGAACGGAACGTAGACGTAAATTTTTTATATCATTTAATGAAACCAACTAAATTAATTTTTGTATTGGATTGAAAGCTAGAAGATGTACCAAAGAGTCCTTGATACAGATTTACCTGTTCCTGAGCTCTTGGTCAGAAATTGGCCATCACTTAAATGCCAGTGCCAATTTTCCTCAACGAGAGCAGTATGGGTTTCAATCAAATAATGACAGGGAATATTAAATTTTGAAAGATCCTTCTTTGTCTTGGCTCTTTGAAGCTTTTTAAAAGGGCTATTGTGAACATTTGTTGAGTGGCCTTCAATTTTTAGGATTGTCCTTAAGTCCTTGACCTGGGGCTGAGGTATATATGCCCTCTGGGCTTTGACTAAATGCTTGGGGTCCCCTCCCAGCAGGCTATGGCTCAGCATTAGTCTTGCGTTTTGTTTTTATGTTTTGTTTTCAATTAGCAGCCATAATTACAGCATGCTACGCAATTAATCTTTCCCTGTCCTGCGTGATTGCTTTCATCTGCTTTCCCACTTAAGTCCACCTGATATTTTAGTTAGCACCCATCCATGCAACTTAAGGTGCTAGTATTAAAATTGGCCATTTCGCACCATACGGTATGGATTTTCTAAGTCGTGGTTGACTCTTGAATGTGAACGCCAGAAAATTACTCTTTTGTTTTGTTGCAAATTCACCACAACTTTAACTTCGATTGATCTACTTGACATTTTGCTTTCCATGTAATGAGTGGTAGTGTCAATACATCTACACACGCCAAATTTCCCTCTCAGAGCAAAGACCAAATGCCATCATCTTAAATGATGACAGCAAAACAAGACCTAATGCTTTGGTGTATTCTGATTTGTCTTTTAATTTTAATTTGCAATTTTGTATAGTTAAGCTGAATCTAGCTGAAGAATTCCATTACTTGTCTCTCTTCAGTCTTTCCATTTGGTCCAATGAGCTGTCTTCCTATTGGAGTTAATTTTATTTGACAGCTAGCAGTTCTACTCCGACAGGTCATAAGTGTCGTTGGGTTATTTGATTATTGTAGTATAATATTTAAAAAAATTATTAAATTATTTTTAAAAAATTTAAATGAGTGTTTATTCTTTTATTCTGTTTAATCAAATTCATATACTTTTATTTTAAATCAAATAAGCTCTTATAATTAATAATTGACTAATGATCATTAGTCGATACTTAATTAAAAATATCACTTATTATTTTATACTCACATAAAGTTCACATAACGTTAATGTGATGATTATGTAGATAGTGATTTATCACATATTTGTGTCATTATCTCATATTGGCATATCACATTAACTGTTATGACATGTCATCATATCACGTATAACTAACAATTGACTAATGATAATTAGTCGACAATTAATAAAAATGTCACTTATTATTTTATATCTACATAAAATTAACATAATATTGATGTGATGTTGATGTACAGAGTGATTTGTCACATGTTTATGTCATCATCCCATATCAACATGTTACATTATCTGTTATAACATGTCAGCATATCACGTCAACACTACTTGATGTAAAATAACAAGTGATATTTTAACCAACAATAGTTAGTCAACCAATAATGATAAGAGTTTATTTGACTCAAAATAAAAGTATAACATTTGATCGAACATAATAAAATGCTAAGAGTTTATTTGAATTAATTTTTATAAATAGTTTAGGGTTCTTTTAAGTTTTATGTAATTAGTCAATCATTAATTATAAAAGTATATTTGATTTGAAACAAATAAAGACAAAACTTATATATAATAGGACATGAACAAAGACATATGAGTATCTCCCTTTCTTTTCCATACAATATCATATCAATCACGTATACCAATTTTTATTAAATGAGTACTCAGATATTTGATTGACGTCACCATGGCAATAAAATGTAAGTATAACAAATAAGAGCATGAACTGACTTTTGTTAAAAGTTTGAGAAGATTATAGTATATTTGATTAACATAAAAAAAAAAAAACCACTATGCACAAAGGGGCACAGGCACAGTATTTGTAGAAGCTAAACTGACATGAATCAGAGAGCAACTGGATAGCGTCACCTGCCCAGTTACAGATGTTGTATGGTCATTTGCTTGGAGAAAATCTATGGTGTGGTTCAATCTACAATGAAATGATTAAATAAAGATGAGATGAATATTTTATATTATCCACCATTCTTCTAAAAGGCCTAATTAACTGAACTAAGTTTGGAAAACCTACTAAATAGTCAACATCACTAGAAGAGCCCCACGAACTGCTGGATTGAATTTGATTCAGATTGCAGGGCTGTGTTGTGAAGAGGGCCAGGTGTGATGGTGACCCATGCCCATATCAGCTTCTGGCTTCAGCAACATGTCATACATCTCAGGGACTAGTGGCTCGGCAGCATTATTTGACAAATCGTTCTGGTTTTCATCCCCGGTTACTTCCAGCCCAAGTTCATTTTCCAAGTCATGCAACCACTTCTTGTTTACAGCTTCTTTGATGTATCCTTCTCCAAAGTTGGAGCTCTGATTGCCCTCCATCTCATGTAAATGAATCCCATCAGACTGGAATGACCCTAAGTTATCCAGCATATCCCAAAAATCCAAATCAGACTCCAATGGGATATCGAAGGCGGTATCCAAGATCTCTGGCTTATTCACTTCCTCTGATGCGTTATTGGCATCAAAAAGTCCTACGCAGTAGAACAGGGAACCTGCTTGATTTTCTGGATTTGAAACATCAATCTGACTGGAATTGGTGATGTTGGAGTTGTTGGACGAGATTGAAGAACTTGACAATTCTTTTGGCTCCTCGGATGGGCTGCTGTGGTTTGACGGCTCTGTTTTGAAGTCTTGTGCTGTGTCTGATACTGACATAGCAAATGCCTCTCTGGGCTTTTTGTTCACAGATCCTTCATCCCATTGATGCTCAATGTCAATCTCTAAATTTCTCTTGCCACTTGATGATGACACAAACGTAATAGAGGAGCATGATGATGATGAGGTCATGGAGGACTCCTTGGATTCATCTGTCTGCTGAATATTCCCATTCTTTGAAGCCAATCTCCTTTTTAAATGAGTGTTCCACACGTTCTTTATTTCATTGTCTGTCCTTCCTGGTAAATGTGATGCAATTTTGGACCACCTGGAAATTAATTTAATTGTAACATAAGGAATTAAGATAACTTGACAAGAAAAAAAGGAAGGGTACTTCCTAACTGAAAAAATGCCAAATTAAGTCAGATTAATGCATATTTCTAATTGAAACTCACTTGTTTCCCAAACCCTCATGCAACCTTATAATAGTATCCTCTTCCTCTCTGGTGAAGTTCCCTCGCT
>NW_018397262.1:1589251-1590400 GCF_002168275.2 Theobroma umbraticum
GTGCAACCATGAATCTATGGTGGAGTGATTTCATGGTTAATAAACTTAAATTATTTTTAATGAGATTAAGAATATTATTAAGTTTATTAAATCTTTGAATATCTATGTCCAAATAGATTCCTCACTTAGCTTCGTACAATCAAACTTGTTTAAACTAGAATGTATGTTTTAATTTGATTAATTAAATTGTGTACAAAAATGACACCTTTAACATGTTTTTCTTAATTTAGACAAGAAAACATGTTTGACCTTAATTTAGATAAGAAAATATGTTTGTCTTAATTTAGATAAGAAAATATGTTTGTCTTAATTTAAGACAAGAAAAATATTTTTTGTCTTAATCTAGACAAGAAAACATATTTGTCTCAATTTAGACAAGATAAAATATTTTGTCTTAATTAAAGATAAGAGTTGTTTTAAATTAAGATAATGCTAGGAGGATTCTTGTAAAATGAATCTAGACATTCATGTTGATAAAAGGAGACTTTATACTTGACTATCACTCTTTTATTTATCATTACTCTTTTTAAATAAAGATAGATAATAATAAAATAAGAATTATTATTCAACAAGGAGTTTTATTTTT
Organism: Theobroma umbraticum; assembly: GCF_002168275.2. Lineage (NCBI taxonomy): Eukaryota > Viridiplantae > Streptophyta > Magnoliopsida > Malvales > Malvaceae > Theobroma > Theobroma umbraticum. Next base: position 1,589,838 of record NW_018397262.1, read on the forward strand.
ATCAAGAACCCTAAATGATAATTAAAAAATTAAATTATTTATTCTTTACTTTTAATTTTGAGAATTATGGAACATGTTTGATGCTTCCATAACTCTAAATGGATGGTCAAGATCGATTCAAAGGTGTTTGATTTTGATTAAACCTTTGAGGCAAGAGTTTTAATAAAAAGAGAAGATATTGGAAAAAAAAGAAAGGTACAAACTTTCTCTTGAAAATGTTTCAACCATCACTTCTCTTCTCCTCCTTCAAACTTTATGGTATCTTTCTTCCTCTTTCCCATTCTTGGCTAAATTTTTTTTGAAAGAAAATAGTCACTAATATTTACGAAGAAAAGAGAGACAAAATTGGTTGCCATCTTGTAGGTCTAGCATTCCACCTCTCATCCACTTAAGGTTCAAGTTAAAAGTATTCTCGAAGAATAAGTGGTAAATTTATTTGTTCAAGAAATCATTCATTGGTATGGTGGTGTCCAAAGATAAGAATCTCAAAATAAAACGTATGTTTTTTCTTACTTAATAGATTCTTATTTTTTTAGGATGTGATTATGTTACTTACAATAAGA
>NW_018397262.1:1590500-1597490 GCF_002168275.2 Theobroma umbraticum
GAGAGAGAGAGAGAGAGAGAGAGAGAGAGAGAGAGAGGGAGAAGAAGAGCAAAAGAGACCGACCAGCTTGTTTAGGGAGAGCCCTCCAGTTCTCATGTCCATGTTTCTGAATAAAACTGATAAGCCTCAAGTCCTCTGCAGGACTCCATGGACCTCTCTTCACTTGGTTCTTATCACAACATGGAGCTCTTCCTTTACCCATATCTGATTTTTGCTTAGAGTGCTCACTCTTCCTAGTGATGAATTCAAGGACTAAAACAAGAAAACAGAGAGAAAAACAGCACTTCTCTCGTTTTTCTTCTTTCTTTTTCCCTCAGATACCCGATTCTTCAATCACCATTCTACTCTCTTTATATGCATAAATGCAAGAAAGGCCTCAAGGGTCATGCCATGAAATGGGGATACCCTTTTGAAAGCAATATATAGAAGGATATCCAGGAGGATTACTAAATATCTATAATTCCAAATATTAGTTAATTATTCATTGCACCTGCATTGATAGTCTCCCAAGTTCAAAAAAGCTTATTTCACCTCCAGTTGCCTTCTTTGTTTTTCCTTTTTTATTGAATTTATTCCCTAGTGAAATAGTGGCTTAATATAGAAGTAACTATCATAGTCAAAACTTAGATGGTATTCACAGCCCTTGGTTGGCCTCAATTTCAAGCTCACTTACCATTTCTATTATATATTTATATCTTTTTCAAACTCTATTTGATTGGTTACGATGAAAAGATGCGTACCCAAATTTGTGGATGCTTTCAATCAATAGTGTCCGATTTTGGCATGTTTACTCCTGTATCCACCGTCGTTACTCTGTTTTGGTATGTAAATTTGAACGAGATTCATTGCCAATTCAAGATGGGCTAGGTTGACAATTTGTTGAATAATTCATAAAGCAACGCAGCATGTAGTTAAGTGGATTCGGATTTAATTTGTATAATTGCATTCATACAATAATTAGCAACACGATATATAATTAAGCGAATTTGGATTTAATTTATATAATCATATCCATACAATAATTATATAAATTTAATTAAAACATTAAAATTGTTTTGTTTAATTAATTTTTATTCCAAATATAAAAATTTTCATATCTAATTTGTGTTGATAACAAAAGTTGTCAATAACACAGGGCAGATTAAGATTTAGTCTATAATTGTCCTACAATCATATCGTTTTGATTATAACACCAAAAATTTTGTATATATACTGTCAAAAAAAAAAATTCTGTCTATATATGAGTTGACCATCAACACGAAGGGGGAAGCGAAAATGGATACGCAAATCTTGTTTTGTAGGGGAAACATACACTATTAACCACTTCGATGCTGCATATTTGTACTTCATATCTTTCTTTCCATGTTTATTATTTTTGTTTTGCATATTATTATAACAACATTAAATATAAAACATAATTAACAATTCCTAAAGAAATAAAATTTAAACTAATTTATATAACTGGATATTAATAATAAGTAGATGATATTATATTTATATATCTTAATTTTATTGTGCTTTAATCCCCTTGATAGATCCTATTTTTGTTCGAATTTGAATTTTGTATAAATCTGTAATTGTCAATATTAACTTGACTGTGACACAATAAACTTTAAACTTCATGTTAGACTTGAGTTGACTCACTTTACTTTTATATGATTTGGTTTTGAGAAGTTTAATTAGTTAACGATTTTATTGGATTAACCTAAATAATTCTAACACATCTAATTTTCTTTAGACCTATCAAATTATTAACATATTTATAATTGAGTCAATTAATTATGTTTAAGCATGTTAATTGTATTAGGTGGTATTTGTACTGTTAACATGACTAGCTTAATTAAAATGGATTATTAGCAAAAAATCCATATGATTGCATAAACCATTTTCTTATATTTACACTAGATTGCACGTGTGCTGTGTTAGGGTAAAATCAATACTTTTAGGAAATCAGTTGTTATATTGATTATTATATAGATTTGGGTTGAAGAAGGTATGGAAAGAAATTTAGAGGAGCATGTGGACTATTGTGTATTGTTGTTGGTATCATAGAGTGTTGTTGCTACAAACGCTCTGAAACTAATTTTGTAGCCATAGGGTGCCTTCTATTACAAAAAAATGTGTCAAATTTAAGTAATTTTACCAATGTATTGCCAGCATTGTAGTTATATACAAAAGTTATGATTAAACGCAGAGGCTGGTGCCTTGATACAAAAAGGAAAAAGTACTTTGTTATACAACTGGCAATTGAATTTCAATGGCATGTTCATGAACCAATTGTGAGCAAAAAGTCTACAGTTGGGCTATGGATTTATTAGCGTGTTGATTTGGAGAACACCCATATTCCAACAAAAGAGTTTATTGTTAGTATTGTATTTTTTTTTTTTTTGCAAGCAGACATAATTTATATGAAAAAATTAGAAATTATATAGTTAAATGTCATCAAGAGACCTAAATATTGGAATAAATAAGACACTTTGAAAGAAGAAAATAAAGATAACAGAAAGGTAAAATGCAAAAATCATGGTCACTAAGTATATTTTTTAAATGGCGAAGACACAAAAGTTTTGCACATATATGCATAAAGTTTTGCATATGTACGTATAAAGTGATGCTGATGAATCATTAAGTAGAAATATTTCAAAGTGTGGAAGCATTAATGTAACACCCTCAAATTTTTGTGTAAAATAAGTTACCTGGGAATGATTTATGAAATATAGTGTGTCTTGAAGACTTTCAATGATAGATTAAACGCGTTGAGTATACGGAAGCATGCCTAATGACATCTAGGCCAATTTTTATGAATATATTTGGTAAATCTTGAAGTGTGATATTTTGATCAAGATTTCATCATATAATTAAGTATACGTATGAAGGATTTTGAGTAATATGAATGATTTGAAGTGTTTTGACTGAAGGAAAGCGAATTGGAGGCCTTGGGGACGAATTGGAGACTTAAAGAAGTGAAAAATCTAGAAATTGGGTATGATTTACTGATAGATGTTCTACATCTATTGATAGATCCAAGATAGAAGGCCTGAGAAGGCAATTTGGATGAACCTCTATCGATAGATTCACCTTGACTATCGATAGATGTCCACCCGGGAACCAAATGAAGTGATCTTGATAGAATTTATCAATAAATTTGAGAAATTTATCAATAGCTGTATGAAATTAAAGGAAACCAAAGTGAGAAGCATTTATCGATAGATTTGCGAAATTTATCGATAAATGGCCAAACAGAAAAAAATAAAAAGGGGCTAGGGAAAAATCTATTGATAGATTCAAGGAATTTATGGATAGACGAAAGTCAACACCCAAAATTTTTAGAAGAGTTTATCGATAGATGCCTCCTATCTATCTTTAGTTCGCCTCAAAAACACAAAATAAAAGGGGTTGAAGGCTGTCAATTCATTTTAAAAACAAAAAACAAACCCTCTCTCTCAAACCCTTGAAACCCTAACCTCCCAAACTAATATTTAGAGCTATTTGGAGCAAATTGGAGCTTAGGAAACGCTTCTATAGGTAAAATTAAGTGTTTTACCAATTGATTTTTAATTTAATCGATTAATAACTTAACATCGATTTGGTCTAGCCCTGGTAAAATTTTCTCCCTTGAGTTTGTTAGGGATTTAAAGCTGAGATTTGGGAAACCTAGCCACTAAGGTAAGAATTTAGCTCATTAAGCTCATATATTGAATTGGGTTATTTTTGAAAAGTTGAATATTTTCTAAAGTTAGGAAATAAATATTATTTGGATGCTTTGGCGTGTTTAAAGGGAAATTGGAGCTACCTAACTTGTTGGTGAGCTAAACAACAGTTAGAGGCTAGGAATTGGAGCTTGACCGTGGAGCGCGCCTTCGACTATTACTGTGAGTGGGTTTTGTTTGCAAAGCATGTAATGCTTATCGCATTGTTAATGTGCTACCATGGTACTAGAATAGTCTGTATGAATATAAATGCCTAGATAAACTTTCCTAGGCTAGCAAACAAATATATATGTGAATATGCATGCTATGTTTTATGTGACTTAGTGTAAGCCATATAGTGGCCTATATTGTTTGAGCTTAAACTAAGAGGTCTAGTGGATGTGATGGATGTCTAGGAGTAATTCATTCTAGATATTAAACCCCATGAAAGGTTAGAAATATTCAATACCTTGAAGAGTTAAGGACTTTTAGATGAGATATAGAGCAAGAGACGCTTAGAGTCCATAAAAATAATCCATGGTGTGGATTGTGGACTATGAGATATCTATGGCATGATGGCCTCATTGTCGGTTTATGTTTCATCCGGTGCTGAGAATCTTAGATGTTGATATGAATTGAGGTAAAGTGAAGTCCTACACCTTAAGACTATGTATGCTTGCAAAGGTGGTGGTATACTAGGATGATGGTATTAGTCTTGCTTGTGATTTCCACTTGTAGTGCTTTGATGCCATTCGTTGAGATTACTCTCAATGATAGTTATGTATTTAATGACACCCATCTAAACTACTCACAGCAATGCCATCCGTTTGGAGATTACTTCAAATGATGATTATGATTCTCCGCCTATTGCCTCAGCACGCATGTGATTTGATTCTCTATCAACGACTTAACCCTGAGCATGATTTGACTTCGCTGACTGGCCACCATGTGTGATTTGATGATGTCCAAGAAAGGCCACTCTATGATTGTGATTTGAATTTGTGAGTGATATGGCATAGAGCTTAGATAAATTCAATTTGAATTTGATATAAAATTCCCATGACTAAAGTTTGCCTATGGAGAATAACTTTGAATGGCTTTAAGGATAAGCCTAGTGATATACATTACTTGTGGAGACTCTTTAGGGATGGCGTAGTAATATTGAAATACAATCGTAAGCCACTTTTTCACACAATTAAAACTTACAGCTAAGCAGGCGAGATGGCAATTGTTGGTAGCCGAGTTTGATTTCTCATTTAAGCATAAAGTTGGAAAAGCAAACCATATAGCAGAAGCCCTTAGTAGGAAGGTTGAATTTGCAGCTCTAAAGGTGATCATGCCAATGACAACTAGTAAAGTGACCACAAATATCCATAATTTAATTGAGGAAAATTTGCATCAAGACCCCCAAGCAATGGCTATTAGGAAGTTGGTGGAAAGCAAAAAGTCGAAATACTTTTAAGTGGAAAATGGACTCCTGTTAACGAAAAGACCCCACATATTTGTTCTAAGAGCGAGAGAGTTTTGGTAGAAATTAATGCGGGAATGTCACGACATTTTTTGGGCAGGACATCCAGGTTGGCAATGCACTGTTGCACTACGGAAACAAGGTTACTATTAGCCTTATATGTGACAAGATGTGATGGATTATGCGAAGACATGCCTCATTGCCAACAGGACAAAGTAGATAGATAGAAACTGATGAGAATGCTCGAACCTCTACCAGTGTCAATCAAACCCTGAGAAAGTATTTTTTTAGACTTTATTGTAGGACTTCCTAAAGTGGGTGGATATGATAACAATCTTGGCAGTGATGGAGCCAGTTTCCAAGTACATGACGTTCATTTCAGTACATAAGTTTAGCTCTGTAAAGGAAACGACTAGCACGGTTTTTAAACATATGGTAAAATACTGGGATGTTTCAAAGAGCATTATCAGCGATAGAGATGCAAGGTTTACTGACTTTTTTTAGAAAGAGTTGTCCAAGCTATTAGGGTTAAAACTCAATGTATCTTTCAATTATCACCCTCAAACAAATAATTAGACAAAACGTTTTAATCAATTGTTGGAAAAATACCTACGACACTTTGTACAAGCGAACCAAAAGAATTGGCCCAACCTAGTGGATGTGGCTTAACTATGTTTTAACTCACAAAAGAGCTCAACAACAAATAAAACCCCTTTCGAGGTCGTCACTAGACAACAACCTAGACTTTCTCATACCTTAGTGGAATCGTATACTGGGAAGAGTCCACAGGCATTTAACTTTGCTAAGGAGTAAGGCAAAACACTGAAATCGCTAGAGCTTATTTAGAGAAAGCCTCCAATTGGATGAAGGAGTGGGCGGATAAAGGTCAAAAGGAGTAACACTTTAAGATGGGAGACCTAGTGCTAGTGAAGTTGGTACTCAAACAACTTCGATTGCTAAGAAAGAAAAATCGAAGACTGGTACAAAGTATGAAGGTCCAGTACTAATGGTAGTCAAGGTGGAAAGGACTTCATACAGGATTGATCCACCTAAGTGGATGAAGGTACACCCCATGTTTCACATCCGCAATCTGAAGTCATTCCATACAGATCCATCAGATTTAAACAAATGTTGAGCCACAAGAGCTGCCATCAGCACTAAGCCACCATCACAGTACAGAGTGAGGGAGATTTTAGTAGGGAGGATGATGACCATCAACATATAACCGACATAGGAGTACCTGGTGAAATGGGAAGGTTTAGGCCAAATGAGATCACCTAAAAGAAGGAAACCGACCTCTGCACCTTCTGGTAGAAGATTGAAGAGTTTTTAGTGAACGAGTCAACAAAGACATTAACAAATTGAGTAGGTGAGGACGCCATGAGTCAACTATGCATCAAAGTATAATAGGGTAGAGTTGTTTATGAGATTGAGTATTTTATACTTGTAAGGGAAATGTCCCTTTTTCAAACAATGTAATGGCTCGTGGTGATACCTCCACAAATACTTGTTAAGTCTTTGACGAGAAAGATCTTTTAGGAAATGAATGTCCTCATTTCAAGCATTGCAATGACTACTAATAGAATACTTGTAAAATCTCATAAACTCTTTATAGGGGGTGAGCAGTCGGAGTATTGTTGGGTTGCCTCACTAGTAAAGGTATGTTTATAGCGAATCATCCAAGGCTGCCTCTATTGCCCAACGATGGTGTATCTTGGTTCCTTTGTAATTAATTTTATATTAATAAAACATTTTTTCTTTTCATGACTCGATGGTTGCATATATGGCATTTGGTACGTCTTTTGATTTTGATGCGGGTTCTCTTAGTCTTAT
>NW_018397262.1:1597500-1599644 GCF_002168275.2 Theobroma umbraticum
TATTAATGTTAGAATAGCTATAATTGAGTATTTGCTAACTTACATGGAAGCGTCCACTTAAGTACCACACGGACTATCGCATTCTTAGGCAAAGGAGTGTAGTTCGCGACACCACACATCACAAGATTGGAAGCCAATGAAAGCAGTAAAAGGCTCAATTGAACAACACGCAGTAGCACTAGACCCATCCACGTGGCTCGTCACTTAGGCCATCCACATGTCACAAATTTAGAGCTCTCCTAAGGCTCCTTTTTATATATAGGTATTGATTTATCCTTCGATAATGAATTCCTAATGTTAAGTAAAGAAAATGAATTATTTGTTCACAAAATTATAGCAACTAGTACGTGCACTATTATATTTTTGGATTCAATAATCACATTATGTTTTGCTCGAGTATCTGACTTAATAGTAGGTATAAAAATGTCTACTAAAAAAGTTAAATTTGAACCATTTTTTTCAAAATAAAAAGAAAAGTCTATTATATATTTTATTTTTCTCCCAAACTTTACTTGGTTTCGAAAATAAGAAGCATAACACCAAGACTTGTGGATGCTTTGAATTAATAGTGTCCAATTTTGTCATGTCAATTCTTTTGCCCACTCTCATTACTCTGTTTTGGCATGTAAATTTAACAAGATTCCTTGCCATTCAAGATGACTAGATGAGGCTAGGTTGGCAATTAGTTAAATGATTCATAAAGCAACACGATATGTAGTTAAGTAGATTCAGATTTAATTTATATAATCATATTCTTACAATAATTATTTTAATCAAATCAAAACATTAAATTTTTTATTTAATTAATATTTATGTCCTGCATAAAAATTTTCATATCTAGTTTTTATTGCTTATATTACTAATAAATTGTATGTCTATGTACGAGTTGACAGTCAATACAAAAAAAAAATTTAGTTTCTAATACCATCAAATAATACAAGATCTACTTCTTTCGACAAAAGGCATGGCTCGTGACTCTTCTGAAAGTTATAATTGTGTAATTCTCATAATAATATCAACACGATAAACTTCGTGCTTGATATGAGTTGACTCTTCAACTTCAATACGATTCAATTTTGACACGTTTAATTAGTTAATGATTTTATCACTTAATCTAAATAACTCTAACACATATAATTTTCTTTAGACCTATCTATCACTTTATTAACATTTTTATAAATTAATCAATTATTATGTTTAAACAAGCTAATTGTTTTATGTGGTATTTGTACTTTTAACATGACGAGTTTAATTAAAAGGATTATTAGCTACGGATCCATATGATCAGGGCCGGGCTTAAAAATTTTTCTTAGTGGTGTCATAACTAAAATAATAATAAAAAAAAGAAATTAAATTATAGAAAGTAATATTTTTGGAGAGAGAGTAGTTTAGGTTTAATTATAGAAGGTAATTTTTTGAAGATGGAGAGTAGTTTAGGTTTTGTCTTTTTTAATCAAATCTTAAGTTATAGAAAGAAAATTTTTCATCTTTCCATGTAGTATTTAAAGATTAGTATATAAATTACTTTTTATAAATCTATTTTGACTTAGAATCTTATATCCCACTCCTTACAAAATTACAAAAACAAAAATTAGTGGGTTCATTAGTATCATTAACTTTATAAAACTCTAACCTAAGTAATATACCAAATAAAATTTTTTTAAATTTCCATGAATAAGTGGTGTCATGTGACACCACTCCTTTCAATGTAGGCCCACCCATGCATGTGGTTGCATACACCATTTTCTTCTATTTACATTTATCCTTCCAAAATGACACCTCCGATGTTAAGTAAAGAAAACGAAATATTTGTTCACAAAATTATGGTAAGCCCTTTATACTAACTAGTTAGTGATGTCATGCAGGATTGATTATTGCTAGGTTTAATACTCACATTATATTTCATTTCATTATTGCTAGGTTTACTATCATACTCACAAATTTGGAATTTATAAAGCCTCCATAAAGGGGTTTATACATCTGTCACCTAACTAATTATTTTAATTAAATAATTAATTATGGATCCTCCATAATTAGGCATATATATTCAGCCTAATTAATTCCAACGGCATGCACTTCAGTATTTTGGGTAGCTTTGCAATTGTCCATTACAAATAATCCAAGAAGCAGCTTTTCCATATATA
>NW_018397262.1:1599830-1600077 GCF_002168275.2 Theobroma umbraticum
ATATATATATATATATAAATGACAAGATGATAATGATTTTGTGAAGTATATGAATGATATAACCAGTGACGAAGGCCGGTGAAAAGGAGTTTAGTTGGCTTTTGTTTTTAATTGTAGGTAAAGACATGGCCAAACTGCAGTGACGTTTTGACTTACTTTTAGTCGTTGATGACTACTTTCGTCCATTTATGGTTTTGAACAATTCGCAAAGCAAAACATGCAAAGGTTTTTAATCTCTTTACGTTTC
>NW_018397262.1:1600087-1604005 GCF_002168275.2 Theobroma umbraticum
GTCAAACGCACATCTTAACCAAGAATTACAATCTGGTAGGGTCTAGCTACAAAATAAAAATTTATTAACTTAAATTTTTAAAGCTGCTTTTGTCTGGGTCCTTGATGTAAAACATCCCAGGATGAATATTTAAGTAATGAGAGAGAAATTAAGAGGAAAATTTGAAGTAGGAAATTAATCAAGGTGTGTCATTATTAATATTACGAAGGCATATATTTCAGCAGTAGGACCCTCATGATGCTAAAATATCTGTTTCTACCTAAATTGGTAAGATTTGCAGGTCAATTGAGACCACAAAAACATCCTTCCTTATTGTCAACAAGAGTATCCTGTTGCTCTTGTTTGATTATTCTAGCCCAATTTTATAATACAGCAGCAAGTGGAATGTTGTGAGATTCATGGCGTGCATGTCTAAAGCACCCATCCATTTAGATTATGAAAACAGCATAAGTCTTATGATTTAGGTGACCCGCCATGCCTTTTGAATATAATAAGATCATAGCTTGACATTTTTGTAGAGTTTTATTCAATGATTATTAGTCTACTATAAAATTCAAAATCACCATAAAGTTTTATAAATTACTTGCCACGTATTCATTTTAACTTATAATTCTTAAAAAAATCAATCACCTATGGTTTTTTCATACAATTATGGTAGACCATTAATCCATGCAATCTCTACAAGTCTAACCATTTGAAAGAGACCAAGCCCCATTTAATTAATTAAAGCTTCAAGTCGTTTGTTAGGGAAACTAACATCATAAATCTTTTACAATTTGCTACCTAATCTTGACACATCTTTTCTTTTGGGTTAGTAGACACTCACTAACCATGAAAAACTTTCTATGACTACCAAACTCAAACAAGTGTAAAGAGAGAGGAAGGTTGAGATAATGAAAGGTTGAAAAAACTTTTGGGAGAATTTGATAACATAGGCATGACGTTTTGCTCATGTGGTGAGCCTAGAATGGTGCCAATTGGCTAATCCCAAAGTGCAAAACATTGATCCAAGGCCTTTTGGTTTTGGAGATTTGCCTTTGTGAACACGAATGGCTTAAGTACACGAGTGGTTGGATTTTCTTGTGGGAGTTTTAAGTTAACTTTGACAAAGATTGGGCACTAGATATCTGTACTGAACAATATGCCAAGATGGCTGCATTTTTGGCTTGCTTTTAGTCATTACATCAGTTCAAAAGGTAGACTAATCCATGCCTTCCCCCACCCTCCCAAAGTCATATTTTCAAATGAAATGACTTAATCATTCTTGTTACGCGTCTTATTTGACTTCAATTGGATTCTAACTACGGGGCCACGTATATTAACCAATTGATTCTAAGATTGTTGGTGGCATGTTTAAGTACTGAGGAATCTGACGAAATTTTATGTGTAGTTGAAGCCGACATAACAGCATAACAGCATGGTTCATGTCCATATAAATATATGTAGATTTTACGTAGTGATGATAACATATATTGGAGCATGGCATCCCGTGACCGTGTGAAGTGTAAAAGACGTCATCGTTGTCAAATTTATGCGAATACTTTCTTCTTTGAATTATAATAGGATAAAATAACTTATTAGAACAATTTAATTTAAGCCCTTCAAATCAACACTTCATCGATTATAATTTAATATTTTTTCATAAAAATATTAAATTTAAACTTTTGAAATGAGAAGATCAGATAACGTGTTGGTATGTTTTTAAAATAAAATGTCGTTTCTTCATATGAAAAGTTATCTTAACACAACGGTTATGTTATATAATGAAAAATTATCTTAACTCAAAAGTTATATCATATAAGACGACTATTAAGTTGTAGGTAAATTTTTTTATGTGAATAGTTATGTTTCTTGAGAAAGTGAAATGTATACTTCTATATCCAAAAATTACGAGATAATTAAAAATTACTACAGCTCAAAAGTTTGAATACGAAAAATTAACTTTTCATATTATTGGTCAAAAATTATATCTTATGTCTTATCAAAAACAACTTAATCCAAACCCTTCAAATAAACACTTCATTGGTTATAATTTAATATTTCTTCATAAAAGTATTAGATTTGAATTTTTAAAATGGTAAAATAGGATTACTACAATGATTAGAGAGAGTTATCTCTCTTTTTATGTAAATCAATTCAAATTTAAATGATGTATTAATTGTATAATAGAAATTTTGATTTGCTACTTCGACTTGGTTTAGTTTTAGTCTAATTTGTTATTTTCTTCTTACAAAATTATTAAAGGAAAAAGGCATAATATATAAAAAAATCTTTGAATTATTTATGAAAATTTAAAAAAGTCTTTATTTTTTTATTATATAATCAAGATCTTGTACTTTTATTTTAAGTTAAATAAACTCTTATAACTAGTAGTTTGTTAACTGTTATTAATTAAAATATCAATTATCATTTGATACCATATGGTGCTGATGTGGTATGTTAACATGCTATGATAGATGTAGTATTTTGATATGATAAGATTATTTAGTCACACAATATTTTTCACCCTTCATGCATAATGGCTTATTTAATCAACATAAAAGTATAAAGGCATGATTGTACGTAACAAAATAATAAAGATTTATTTGACCTTTTTTTAAATAGTTTAAGAATTTTCTTCAACATTATGTCAAGAAAACAAAAGAAAAATGAAGAAAGCAAAACCATAATTGATTAAAATTAATTGAAATGCAATACTAATTCTAACATGATCATGTGTATATAAAGATAAAATGCAAGTACCTTTTTCTTAAAATAAATTTTTAAATTTTAATTATTCACATTAAATGTTATTTACTTTTTATATTCAAGAGCTCTGTTAAAAATATAAAAAATAATTAACGCAATAATCAAATGGTACTTAAATTGTTCAACAAAGGTTCTCAATTCATGTGATCGGCTTAATTTTTTTTTTCCAGATTGAAGTTAGGCAGCATCACTACGCCCAAGCCTCAGGTTTCCCAATCTCAGACCCAATAAGCTGGCCTTATTGAGCTCTACCGAGCCCACCATCAATATTTTTTATTGTTCCACTTAAATTGTTTCGAATTTCCTTCACTCAAATAACAAATAAAAAATTTTACCTTGAAAGCATAATTTCAGAAATGGCCCTCAAACTTTGTCAAAATATGCAATAAAACTTTATCTCTTTTAGTAGATTCAATTAGGAATGGCAATGGATTACAGAATACCCGTGGATACTCAATCCAATTACACAGGATTAGGTTACCCTACAATCAAGTTTGAGACGAGTTTGGACAATGAAATCGAGTTCGGGTATCACCCATTGAGTAGTCGCTACCCGAACTCAATTACTATTTATAAATAATTTATTATTTTAATAGTTAAATTAAAAATATACAATTTTTATCAACTTTACAAGTAATTTTTTTTGTTAAAAATTAACAAATATATGAAAAGTATGGTTACTCTAATTATTAATGTGATAACAGTAATATATTTAAATTAAAACTTATTAGATTATTAATTGTGTTTAAATAATATAAATATCATATCATATAATAAAGAAATATAATTACTATTATATATATACTTTTAATGTAAATATATTTACTTTTTATTTTATGTTAACATTACAAAAATTATAACTTATAAAGTTATTAATTATAATATATACACCATTGTTTACATATGCTTATAATTTATGTACTTAAAGAGAGCTTTTTAGATTAGAATACTTTTGAAACCTAACAATTTGTCTTTTTACTTTTATGAAATTAAGGACAAGTTCATATAGTTAATTAAATTAATTTATGAAACTATGAATATTAATTAATTTGAAATGTCTTTTAATATATATAGTTTACATATTGTGTTAATTTATAATAAATACAATTACTATTATATGTATACTAAAATATTTTTAGTATATATATACTTTAAATATAAACATATTTA
>NW_018397262.1:1604105-1608183 GCF_002168275.2 Theobroma umbraticum
TTAACTTCAAATATTGAGAATTGCACATAAGTCCTCTAACTTTTCCTTATTTACTATGCAACCCTTCAAACTTTCATGCTTAATAATTTAGTCCTTCCAACACTTTTTAAATTTCAATTTCTTTCTATTTTCTCTCTTTACATGTGTACAAATATAATATAAGGTTTGCACCCCATCAAGGTGTCGTCATAATATTTAAATATATAGTTATCCGCTTGTACTTTTTTTAAAAAAGGCACACGGGTCTCACTAATGTAGTTTTTCTTCTAAATTTCTTTCTTACTTATTTTGTCCCACTTAGATTAGTCATGTAATCCTCCTCCATGACTAATCTCAACAATAATTAAAATAATAATATTTTAATTTTTTATTAATAAAATATTATTTTATTCCAAAACATTACTTTCAGCCATTATCGCCCTTTGGTACTTAAGTTTTCGTCAATTGACATTTCGTCTTGCCGATTGGGTCTTATTAACTTCTATTTGATAATACAGGATGTCACAATATATACACTAAAAATATTTAATTATACAAGTAATAGTAATTATATATCTTATAAATTAACATAATATATAAACTATATATATATATTATAAGACATTACAAATTAATTAATAAACATAGTTTCATAAATTAATTGAATTAAGTATATGAATTTTTCCTTAATTCCATAAAATTGAAAAAACAAATTGTTAGGCTCCAAAACTATTCTAATCTCAAAAGCTCTCTTTAAGTATATAAATTATAAGCTTATATAAACAATGTTATATATATTATAATTAATAATTTTATAAGTTACAATTTTTATAATGTTAACACAAAATAGAAAATAAATATATTTATATAAAAAGTATATATATATTAGTAATTATATTCCTTTATAATATGACATGATATTCATATTATTTAAACATAAGTAATAATCTAATAATTTTTATTTTAAATATATTAAAGCTCTCTTACTTTCTTGCTTTGTTTTTAGCCTTGTTCTTCAGAGGAATTGCTTGTTGCCTTCTCCTCGAAACCTCTGAAAAGGGTCTCTTAAATAGTCTCCAAAAGCCCTAACTTCTAAAATCGCATGAGCTTTTTATTTTTGAAAAATACGATGAGCGTCACGACTCTTAGTCTTCAAAGCCACGGCTCTCAAAGTTTCTGTCTTGACTTATGCTCGTCTAGTGCAGTACTTTCACTTCAACAAAGATTTTAACTATCTTCTAATTAGAATTGGGCAAATTGGTAAATATCAAAATTGTAGCTTTCCTCTGAGCTTTCCAATGGTTAAAAATCACCTCATTTAGAGTTCTACAATGAGAGATATGCTTGGAAAACCAAAACATGTGCATACGGAGCACCAATCCGTTATGCACTTTTCTTCACCAATTAAAGTTATTTTCGATTCTTCTCTTACAAAAATATAAAAATAAACATAAATAACATAAAACTAACATTATTAACTTAAAATAAATATTCAAATCTAAATTAAACTAAATTACTAAAATAACTAAAAACATTTAAATTCAATCTCAAATCTAATCTAACTTAATCTAATTAAGTATTTAATATCCTATTAAATTTATGTATTTGATGCACATATCAATAAGTCTAACTGAAATGAAAGTACGAAGAGCATGTGCCAATTATTAACAGCTTTGACAACTAATTTGCACATTTCAGTGACAATCTTTCAAGGTTCTGTTTGAGAATTGTCCGTACTGTTCGAAGCCAGTTAATATCGACACCAATAATTAGATATCTCTAGTTCTAATCAAAGGTCTGAAACTGACATTCTGCGGTGAGAAGCATGCGAAGAGGGGATGAGGGCCCTAGCAATTTCTTAACCCCAAAGCCGCAAAACTTCTGAAGTCCTGCATTTCTGTATAAAATTCGAAAGATTAAAGCTTCTTTTCTCCATGCAGCTACTAAATTTCCATTCTCATTTTGCTGAATGGTTTAATCTTTGCCGAAATCATAAGCCTTAAACTAAGATGAGCATTGTAAATATTCATTCTCGACGAGTGCAAGAAGTCATTTAAGCAGAAATGACAGTGAGCTTAAGTTGATGGGGCAATTTTGACAAGGAATTATGTATGTTGCTTAAGTGGTGCTGTCGTGGCTTTTGAAACGTTATTGAAGAAGGCATGCGACAGTTGAAATAGTTAGTTAATTCTATGTAAAAGGCCAAATGACGTTCATATAATATTGAGTATTCAGTTACAACGCGTGTATAAATACATTTCTTGCTATAAGCTATGCAAGAAAAATATCCCAAATTGCTTTATTGTTGATGGAACCTATATTCATCAATTGCACCGTTAACACCAACCACCCAAACAGTGATCACTCCTTTCCAACCCCACTTTGGAGAAATTGAAATTGCTTTCGTAATATTCATTTTCATCTCTTATCAAATCATGTGATATTTGGTTCTATTTTGTTTTCCATGCACGTTTTTTTATTTTCAAGAAAGACTTTTCATACTGAATTATTGATTGACAGGAAAAGATGGAAAGCGTGTATACTTTTTGGTTAATAAACTAAGAGAAAAGAAGATGATTTCGTTGATATTGAATCAAATAGGTAAAAGAACAAGCAAAATTCTTGACTGATTGATCGGAAGAATTAAGCTATCATTCTATTCTATAGAATGACAGCGTCTGTTGTGGTCCGATGGACCTAACTTTAATTTTATTCAATTAAGGAGTTAAATGCACATTCTAATTTGATCCAATAGAAGTATCATTTTTTAAAATATATTGTTAAATTCATTATCAGATACAACGTGGCAAAATTTAGCCACAAATCATAATTTACGTGGTAATTAATCGAGTCTGGACTTGCACATTATTCTCCTTTTTCTTCTTCCTCTCTCCTAGTTTTAGATTCCTATCAATCTTGAGGGACCGAAAAACATCACCCTCAAGAATAAAAAGCCAGATATGATAATGATGGTTGCAGATTCCACCAAAATAGATTTTTATTGGGCTTACATGGTGTAATGGTATAATTGAATATAAGAATGGATAAGGTATTCATTAATTTTAAAGTATTCAAACTTTAGTCCCGTAAGAAATAAAGTATCTGAATCTTATTAATTATTTAAATATTTTTGAAATTACTATCCTAACCCTAATCCTAATAGATCCTCACTATTCTAAAATTACCCAAACTCGTTTCAAAATCCGATTATGTAAAAAAATTTCTAAAATACTATTCATGAGTACCTAATTACTCGAACCTGAATTAATTCGTACTCGTATCCATATATAATAATATTTCTCTAACGTATTTTATATAATTTACTAATAATTAAATTAATAAAAATAAACAAATAATAAAATTTAAATTTAAATAAAAAAAAATCTCAAACATAATCAATAATTTTATAAGTTATAATTTATGTAATGTTAACACAAAATAGAAAGTAAATATGTTTTTATTTAAAGTGTATATATACTAAAATACTTTTAATATATATAATAGTAATTATATTTCTTATAAATGAACCCAATGTATATAAAGTATATATATTAAAAGACTTATAAGTCAATTAAGAATCATAGTTTCATTAATTAATTTAATTAACTACAAGGGTTTGTCCTTAATTTCAAGAAATTTAAAAAAAAAACTAGATTTCAAAACTATTATAATCTCACAACTTCCCTTTAGATTTATATATTATAAGTTTATATAAACAAAGATACATATTGTAATTAATAATTTATAAGTTATTATTTTTCTAATGTTAACATAAAATTGAAAGTAAATATACTTATATTTAAAGTACATATATATATATATATATACTAAAAGTATCTTAATATATATTATAGTAATTATATTTTTTATAAATGAACCCAATATATATAAAGTATATATATTGAAAGATATTAAAAGTTAATTAATTATTATAGTTTCATAAATTAATTTAATTAACTATATGGGTTTATCCTTAATTACGTGAAATTTTAAAAAAAAATAACTAAGTTTCAAACAATTTCCTTTTAGGTTTATATACTATAAATTTATATAAACAAAGGTATATATACTATAATTAATAATTTTATAAGTTATAATT
>NW_018397262.1:1608283-1608709 GCF_002168275.2 Theobroma umbraticum
TTTAAATTTTATTATTTGTGTATTTTTATTAATTTAATTATTAGTAAATTATATAAAATGCATTAGAGAAATATTATTATAGGTGGATACGTGTACGAATTAATTTAGGTTCAAGTAATTAGGAACTCATGAATAGTATTTTAAAATTTTTTTTACATAATCGGATTTTGAAACGAGCTTGGGTAATTTTAGAATAGTGGGGATGCATTAAGATTAGGGTTAGGGTAGTAATTTCAAAAATGTTTAAATAGTTAATAAGATTCAGATATTTTATTTCTTACAAGGTTAAAGTTTAAATACTATAAAATTAACGAATACCTTATCGGTTCCTATATTCAATTATACCATTATACCATGTAAGCCCATTAAAAATCTATTTTGGTGGAATCTGAAACCATCATTATCATATCTGACTTTTTTTCTTGA
>NW_018397262.1:1609221-1617349 GCF_002168275.2 Theobroma umbraticum
CGAAAGCAATTTCAATTTCTCCAAAGTGGGGTTGGAAAGGAGTGATCACTGTTTTGGTGGTTGGTGTTAACTGTGCAATTGATGAATGTAGGTTCCATCAACAATAAAGCAATTTGGGATATTTTTCTTGTATGGCTTATAGCAAGAAATGTATTTATACAAGCGTTGTAACTGAATACTCAATATTATATGAACGTCATTTGGCCTTTTGCATAGAATTAACTAACTATTTCAACAGTCACATCCTCCTTCAATAACGTTTCAACAGCCACGAAAGCACCACTTAAGCAACATACATCCTTCCTTGTCAAAATTGCCCCATCAATTTAAGCTCTTACTGTCATTTCTGCTTAAATGACTTCTTGCACTAGTCGAGAATGAATATTTACAATGCTCATCTTAGTTTAAGGCTTATGATTTCGGCAAAGATTAAACCATTCAGCAAAATGGGAATGGAAATTCAGTAGCTGCATGGAGAAAAGAAGCTTTAATCTTTTGAATTTTATATATAAATGCAGGACTTCAGAAGTTTTGCCGCTTTGGGGTTAAGAAATTGCTAGGGCTCTCATCCCCTCTACGAATGCTTCTCACCGCGGAATGTCAGTTTCAGACCTTTGATTAGAACTAGAGATCTCTAAATATTGGTTTGATATTAACTGGCTTTGAACAGTATGAACAATTCTCAAGCAGAACATTGAAAGATTGTCACTGAAATGTGCAAAATAGTTATCAAAATTTTTAATAATTGGCACATTCTCTGCATACCTTCATTTCTATTAGACTTATTGATATATTTACGGAGAGATTGAATACCTAATTAGATTAACTTAGATTAGCTTTGGGATCGAATTTAAATGTTTTTAGTTATTTTATTAATTTAGTTTAATATAGATTTAAATATTTATTTTAAGTTAATAATGTTAGTTTATTTTTATATTTTTATAGGAGTAGAATCGAAAGTAACTTCAATTGGTGAAGAAAGGTGCATGGATTGGTGCTCTATCTACATATGTTTTTGTTTTTTAAGTATATCTCTCACTATAGAACTCTAAATGATTTTTAAACCATTGGAAAGCTCAGAGGAAGGGCTACAATTTTCATATTTACCACTTCGCCCAGTTCTAATTGGAAAATGGTTAAAATCTTTATTGAAGTGAAAGTACTGCACCAGGTGAGCAGAAGCCAAGACAAAACCTTTGAGTGCAGCGCTCTGAAGACTAAGAGCCACGATGCTCAAGGTATTTTTCAAAAATAAAAGGTTTACGAGATTTTAAAATTTAAGGCTTTTAGAGATTATTTGAAAGGCATTTTTTAGAGGTTTATGGGAAGAGGTAGCAAGCAATTTCTCTACAGAACAAGAGCTAAAAACAGAACAAGAAATAAGAGAATTTGAGGGAGAATACCAAGATCACAAAGCTTCAACTATTAGTTTTCTTTTTCTATTTTTGTGTTTTTCTTATTTTCTTGACTTGGATAAATGGCTAACGTTTTTAGCAAATATTATGAACTAAACTATTTTTCTAGGATTGTGATGGATTTTAATATGTAGTTTAAATATTTTTATTATTATTATAAATGGGTATAGTTTTACTTATTTGAATATGTTCTTAATGCTTTTAATTGCTTGATCAGTAATTAACTGATTTGTAAATTTAATTGAAACTCGACAGAGAGATTTTGGATTGAACTGAGATTTGAATAGTATATGCTCACATTACTTAGGTGATTTGATTCACGATTTGGATAAACATACCTCAATTACCATACATAACTAAATTAGAATACTAGCTTAATGAACCTTATTTAATTGATTCATATAAACATATAGTGACCCAATTAAGTTAAGTATTTGTGCAAGTATCTCAACGGAAACTTGTTCTAGGTTAGTAAAACCCCCATGAATGTAAATAATAGGAGAAACTGGTATTGAATGAACTCATAATCCTAAGTTTTAGTCTATTGCCTTTTTAAAATAAATTTTAAGTTATGTTAATTAAATTGATGTTTACTTTAATTTAGTTTTAATTATTTTTTTAAAAAATGTAGTTACTTGGATAAGATTAATTTATGATAATTTAAGTACTTAGTAAAGATTTATGAGCAAATCTCTGTCGGATACAATTCTAGACTTACTGTCTATATTACTTGTTCAATACATATACTTGTATGTACTAAATTAACAACACTTGCACTATAGCTTTGGAGCCAACATGATCACTTTTTTATTTTTAATTTCCTCCAAAATTTCAGTTATATAACTCAAAAGGAATTATTGCCAGCATGAAGTCACAAATTGGAGTGGTTTTTCTGCACGTCCTTTGATCAATGGCAACCATGGTTACTTCAAGGTCAGATTTCTTTGATTTTTCTTTCTACACTGTCTTGTGCTGTTGTAAAATGTGCTGTATATTGATATGTTGTACAGCATTATAGAATAATTTATACGAAATCAATAATTATAAAAGTATGTGGATATTTGACTACTTAATTTATGCATGTGTTTAAACTTCAAAATTGTATATAATAAAATAGGACTGTTTTGGGCAGATTTGGAATGAGCTCGACACAATATCAATGAAATTAATACACTCGATCATTGACTCAATGATTGATGCATACTCCAAGTCAATGGTTGATGATACATGTTTCTCTACTCAAAAAGCTATACATATACATGAATGAACAACTTAAGAAGCTTGGCCAATATAACACCGTACATGTAACTATCACTAACCTAACATCCTAAGTGATCAATCACATTTGGACAAAAGATCACATCCGAAGTGCATGTAATGGGAGTTGGTACAACTCTTATGTTCCTAGTTAATGCATTCTTAAATATCAATAGAAACGACAAGCTTGCAAGCCTTGAACCACATAATGTTCCTTTATTGGATCAAATTAGTAGGTAAAATTAGACCCTTAATCAAGTTGGGTCAATTGGACCACAACAAACGTTGTCATTGTATAGAATAGAATGATAGCTTTGTTCTCAATCTCTATTTCTTTTAAGGGGGAGAAGGGTATTTATTCTTTCCACGACCCTCGGCCATGACTTTTCCTTGCTCTTTTACCCATGTGATCCATTTCTCTTTCGAATCTCTTCCCATCAATACGAAAAGTCTTCAATTCTTGAAAATAAAACAAGCACATGCAAAACAAAATGGAATAAAAAATTTCATGATTTCACAAAATATGAAAATGAATATTACAAAAGCAATTTCAATTTCAATTTCTCAAGTTGGTTTCGGTGGTTGGCCGTCTTAAAATTGAGATCACGGGCCACTTATTTAAAGTCGTTTTTAAAACTTTTAAATTATGGATTAATCCATATCGTCGTAGGACCACTTTTAGGACCAACTCTATATATGATCTGCAAAGATCCAAGGTTGATGGTAAATTTTATAATTTTTTTTTAAAAAAAACACTTACGATGAATAATATTTCATTAATTTAAATGTAAATTATAAAAAAATAATTATCAAATTCGCAATGCTACAATAAAGTTCATACATTCACATTATAGTTCACATTATAATTCATTTATTTTAAGTTTAACTTCTTCAAGTCTGAACATTTTATTTAGTATTTTTAATAGTTTTATTTATTTATTATTTGTGTTGGAAATAAACCTTTTAAATAACTTTTCGACTCGATGATCCAGATCTTTAAAAAAGTACTTTGTTATAGGTTCAGAAACTCAAGATGGGTGGGAAAATGTCTAAAATTATAAAACACTTTAAAACGTATCGATCTTAAAAATTTAAAACATAAAATCACTCATCAAATCATGAGACCACTTTAAGAAAATAGTTCTTTGTTCAAGAAGTTGCAAGAGATCGACTTCTAACAACATGTTTTTTTTTTTTGAAAGAAAATTCAAACTTTATTTTTTAATCAATAAGTCAAATGCTTAAATACAGTTTTAACTTCTAACAACATGTTTGATTAATTGAAATAATAATTTTACTTCGAGTTTATTTGGGTGAAATGATCATTTCAAATTTTGATTAAAAATGAACACGTCAATGTCTAATGGGGGCCGATGCTTTGAATGTGCAGAATAGCCATTCCGGAGGCGTACAAGTCATTGAAGTTGCGATAAGGCTTCTGCCACAAAGGCTGAAGACTTCAATCAGTATCATGCACCAAATAATTAATCAATACCTATTAATTGCTTAGAAATTGGTTAGGATAATCTATTTATGACAACTAATTAGTAAGATCAGGTTTTTCTTTTATTTCATTTTGTTCGCAGAATGGAATGGAATGGAATGGAATAGCATAATTGAAAATAAAATAAAATGGTTATTATGGTTTTTGGTTCATGACATGGAATAGAGTAAGAATTGTTGTTATAACTTATTCTGATGCTTGGTTGGCAAGAATAGTTTTGGAATAGTTAAGGAACAAATGATAAAATGACAAAATTATTTTTTATTATAATTTAGTAAACTAGATAAAATTATTCATTATTATAATTTAAAAATATTTTTCTTTTTTTAATCTTTTAATTCTATTTTCATTAAAATTTTGAAATATTAATAATTTATTATTCAATTATTAATATATTTTTTATTTCAATTTCTTTTTATTTTTTCTCCATTTGTGTTTTCATTTTTTAATCTTTTAATTTCTAGTTTCATTAAAAATTTAAACATTAATAATTTATTATTAAATTATTAATATATATTTTATTTTAATTTAATTTCTTTTTACTTTCTATTTGTAGGTTGTAATTATTTTTAATAAATAAGGACATTTTTGTCCAATAAAGTTTTGACTCTTTCCATAGTCTTGGAATGCCATTAACATGGGGGAGGTAGGGAATCCCTAAACCAAGATTTGGAGAGTAGCCATTACCTGGAATGGCTATTCTCCACCTCAAAAACCAACCAAACAAAAGAATAAAAATAGAAAGGAACAAGGGGGGAGTGGCTTAGCTATTTTCCTATATCAAACGTGCAATTTATGTTATAGAATATGAATTGACCTTTTGTTATCTTATAGTACCATATCAACAGGCTATTGGTTCGTCCTTCAATGCGATGCTACACATTCATGAACTGAATTTGTAATGGGAACAAATATCTTCCAACTTAGGATAGTTGAATAATCCTTAATATTTGCACTTGTCAAAATGGATACTAATATTAAAATGTGAAAATCTCATATACTATAATATATACATATATATATGTACTTTTATTAATTTTTTTAATAAAAATTTGCTTTTATATATAATAGTTTGAAACATAAGAAAATTAAAAAGTAAAATAAATTCCAACTTAAAATCCGACCAAGAAACAATTTCAAACCAATTTCTTTCATACCAACACAGCACATCCTACCCACCAAGTAGAGATCATAAAGTGTAGTTGGTTTGCAGCCAATTCTAGAGAAGACATTGGCTTTGGCTTTGCAATTTTTTTTTTTTGTTTTTGATACATTTGATTTGGGATTTAGACAAGTCGAGCGCAATTTGACTGTAATTATCTAATTGTTAATGTAATTCTCTCAACCAATAAATAGTTAATTAAAACAAATTGAGAAACATTTTATCTAAACATAAAAATATTACTCTTCTGTATCATGATAAATTTTTTAAAAATAAAAAAAAAATAATTTTAATTAGTGTATTTCAGTGTCTAAAAAATTTTTTTAAATAAAATATAGTTTAGAGAGCTTTGAAAAAAAAAATGGCTGCAATAGTATTTAGATCTACGGTAACAATAAAAACATGTACCTCATATTTAGTTCTAATGGTAAATGCATATATCTTATATTCAAAAACTTGAAGATGTTCTTCTATATAATTAACAAAAAAGAAACATACAAAATGTTAATATTCATTTAAGTGTTATGAAATATAACTTGAAAGAAAACTATAAGAAAAATATAAGAGAAACTATTTAGAGGGAGAGAAAGCATTTAAAGGGAGCAAGAAAATCTTATTCAAATGTGTATTTACAAATGAAGTAAGGATTCTATACAGATAGAATTAACAAAATGAAGATAATATTAAAGGATTAGATAGATAGATTAAATTCTAATCTTAATCCAGTCTAATATATATTCAAATCTAGATATATATAACATAAATGAATATTTATAAAAATATTTATAATAATGTGATTATTTTTGAACTAATGACAAATTTTTTTATAGTGAAAAAGGTAAACATTTAGATTATTGTGTCAAAGATTTCTATTTTTCTTGCTTATGGCATGTTCTATGTAGACATTCTTACTTCTACACATTAGCCAATCATTTTCTTCCTCTATGGCATGTTTATGGATTTTTAATCTTTTCCATTTCCTCATTGTTTTCTTATTTGTTTATTTATCATTGCAACATTGAAGACATTTCATTTTCTGCATCTAAGTAACTCAAGCTCTCATTAATGGCAGTTGAACAAATACTAAACTTCCCCTCCGCCGAAAGCCTAAAATGTTCAATTGTAATTTTAATTGGTCAAACTACTCAGAAAGTTCCTGTACGTGTTCTTGTCAATTTAATCTCTATTAAAAAACTAGTCAATTTAGTTCATGTAATTTAACATTGTGTGCAATAAGTCCTTTTGTCTAACCAGTCAAATTTACCGTTAACGGTATTAATATGTCAAATGATGTTGATGTGGTATTGATATGATTTTTTTTTTCTTTTTTTTTCTTCTACGTAGTTTTCGTGAGACTATTTAATGTATTTTTTTTCTCATTTCACCTCCTCTTTTGCTCTCCTTTTTTTCTCTCTCTCTCTCCTACCCTTGTATCCCCAAGACTAGCCTCCCTAAGCCCAAATTTCGGCCGCCATTGACGCCGATCAAGGTTTTCAGTGGTCAAAAATTCAAAAAAAAAAAAGGAAAAAAAATGTTATCATCAAACCAGGGTGAAGCAGCAGCAAATACACTTGCATGGCCGAAGGTAAAATTTGGTCAAAAAAATTTACTCTCCTTACGTTTGCACCTAACGATGAAAGGAAAAAGGCCTACTTGATTTGCTATCAAAATTAATGGCAAACCTACTCTTGTTGAAGCACTCCTCTGATAATTGAAGATCAAGGGGATTTGTTGTTTCAAACGTGTCTATATTTACTTGGCATCCTGTTCTTTTTCGTAAACTCATGCTGGATTTCAATTGTTCCTAATTAATCTGCTCATGAACATGAGAAATGATCAACCTCCAGCACTGTTTTCCATGGAAATTATGCCATTCTTTGGTTGGAGGAGTTTGATTTTCTCAATCAAAGTAGCATTTAATTAATTCATTAAAAAAATCCTAAAAATAAATAGTCCGAAAGTTTTTAACCAATGGATTTTTTTACAGCATATTCTAAATAATGGATTGTGATCTCCCACTGCTATTTCCCAGCCTCATTTGTTGATCACTTGAAAGTACTAATAATGTCTTCATTATTTCCTTCAAAACCACC
The DNA here is from genome assembly GCF_002168275.2 of Theobroma umbraticum. Classification (NCBI taxonomy): domain Eukaryota; kingdom Viridiplantae; phylum Streptophyta; class Magnoliopsida; order Malvales; family Malvaceae; genus Theobroma; species Theobroma umbraticum. The sequence goes on from NW_018397262.1 coordinate 1,616,653, forward strand.
CGAGAGTCAACAATCTGCAAAATATGTTTGTTTCTTGAGTTTCTTCTCCCACTCGAAAGAAACACTTGTGGCACCACATAAAAAAAGCAAAACCCATTTTCTCACACAATGGGTAAATTATTGCCAATCGCATTTTTGGGCAGACTTGAGGCTCTTTGTTAACTAAATTGCTGTTTCTCTAGTTGAGACAACTTCTTTCCCAAATGGTTGTAGCACACCAGCAAGCTCATCAAGTTTGGCTTGCTTAAGAAGCCGGGCACATAGCTCAAGCAGAGAATCTAGAGCATCAACTCTTTGCTGGCATGGATTCTCCCACATACTCTTAATAGCATGTTTGGTTAAGCCATCCCCCCTCTATTCCTCAAAAAATTTTCTCCCTATGTTTGGTATATTTATGGAGGAATGGCTATTTCTCAAAATCAGCCTAAACTTTGGAATAGCTAAGACCACCTCTCCCCATGGTATTAGCTATTCCATGCCCATGGGAATAAAATTCAAAACATTTTGGATTAAAATGTCCTTACTTTCTTTGAAAAATTACAAACCTAAACCTATAAAATTAATGTTTTACATTAAAAAATTAAAAAATTAAAATTTTAATATTTTAACTATAATAATATTTAAACTATAAATAAAATATTAATACTTTAAAAATACTAATTTTAAAATTTTTAAGTGAAAATATAAATTAAAAAAT
>NW_018397262.1:1617365-1626789 GCF_002168275.2 Theobroma umbraticum
AAATAAAAAATTATACTAATACTTAATAATAAATTATTAAATTATTAAAATTTTCATTTTAATAAAAATAGAAATTAAATGAATAAAAGAGAAAAAATTTATTTAATTTTATCTTTTGGTATAAATTTTACAAAATTATATAAAGAGTACTTTTCTTTTTGATGAAAATAAATCTTATTATAATAAAGAATTTAAGTTTTCAATTATATATTAAAAAATATTTTGAGTTTAAAAATTAATTAGAAGTATTAATATTTTAATCATAATTATAGTTATTTTATAAATAAAAAATTAATATTTTAAATTTCAATGATTAAATTATAAATAAAATATTAATATTTAAATTATCAAAATATTAATATTTTAAATAAATTATAAAATATTAATATTTAAAAATACAATAAAGTAAAAATAAATAATCATAATAACATTTAAATTATCAATAATATATTAATATTGTATAATATTAATGATTAAATTATAAGTAAAATATTAATATTTCAAAAATAAAATGAAAATAAATAATAATATAATTAATAAAAGGTACTTTTGTCTTTTTATCTTCTATTCTTTTCTTATTTCAAAGTTATTTTTACCAACCAAATACCGTAATAAGTCTTAATTACTATTCCTACTCTATTCCATTCATCATATCAAACTAAATAATAACTATTATATTCTATTCCTACCTTATTCTATTCCCAAAGAATAGCTATTCTATTCTATTTTTATCTATTTTGCGAACCATACGTGCAGTAATTTTATCATCACTCCTTATTTAACATAATCTTAATACGTTTCTAGAAAACAAATTTTGGAATTGTTTTCTTTTTTAGATCTAGGAAAATTAAGATAGATTTTGAAAAAAAACTATCTCAATTAAAGAAAATAGGATGAACAAAATGAGCTTATGGTTTCTTTTTGGAAATTTTTGACCACCAGAACGCTATAGCTGTAATCTGGATTTAGGGAGGCTAGTCTTGGGAGAGAAGGATAGGAGATAGCTCTATGATATAGAGTTATTTTGGCTTAATTTTGATAATAATTTACCTTAGTTCTGGTGGTAATACATAACAATTAATAAGTTTTATTTAATTATTTTAAGTTAATTATTTGGTAAGTCAATTTAATCTTAGTTAATTTATAATTAAATAAGTGCTAATGTGTTTAACATAAATTGTTATTGATTTATTTGTGCCTTTGTAGGTGTTTATTGAAGCAAGACTTTTAATGGAAGAAGGAAAGCAATTTTGAGGTGCAGACTTTCATTACATATGCTTAGTTATTTTAACCATAACTCTTTTTACAAAACTCCAAATGAAATGGGTCTTAGATTACTAGAAAGCTAGGGGAAAAATCTATAACTTTCATATTTACCACTTCGCTTAGTTTGGCCTGGAAAGTGGTCAAAAATCTTGTTGAAGTTGAAGCACTGCAACAATCCTAAAGCAATTACAATTCTGCTGCTTAAATGGTCGAAGCCGTAGCCTTGGTGGAGGTAGGCCATGGCTCACGAAGTCTGATGAGAAAATCTTGATTAGAATTGACTTCTTTCTTCATCCATCTTGACCCAACTTCAAAGTTTTATAAAAACAACTTTTTGGTGGAGTTTTAGAGACACAAAACACTAGATTTATAGTGAGATTCAAGCTACAAAGTCATTGAAAAAAATCTCATTGAAGCTGAGAAGAAATCAAAGGATCTAAGAAGAGTTGGAGATCAAGATTGCAATTTTTAGATTTTTTTATCTTTTTATCGTTCTTTTATTTTCTTGCTTTTCGCTTTGATGATTAAACTTAATTTGTGATAATGTATGACTGGAGAACTATATTATTTATCTAAGATTACGATTGAACTTAATATGTAGTCTGATCCATATATATCACTCTTTTACTTATGTTTGATGATTTTAACTTGTTTATTCTATTCTGTTCTTAATACTTCTAGTTGATTGGTCACCAATTAGATTGAATTGGAAACCAAATTAAATATTGACGAAGAAGATTTATGTAGACTTTCAATAAAATAGTGTATGATCGAATGCATTTAATTAATTAAGTAGTTTGATTTGCATATGAGATTGACATACACCTATAAGCCATATGGAGCCAAAATTAGAGTATGAACTAAATGAATTTTTCTTCAATTTAATTTTCATAGACATATAGTAAATTAATTGAAAAAGGTATTTTTATGAGAACTTCGATGGTGATTTATAAATAATTTAAGACTCTAGATTAGTAACTTAATTCTTAAAATTAATTAAGAGAGAGAGATAATATTCAAACGAATTATTGAGGGACATCATAATTTAAGGTTTGGTAGTCAATCGAATTTAATAAAATAATTTTACTGGTTAATTTTACATTAGTTTTATATTTTTTACTTTGTTAAATTTAATATTACTTTTTAATTTAAGTTTTAATTATTTAAATAAGATTAGAGTGTAATAATTTTTAATAGTTAGCAAGTAGAGATTAATTAAATTTACAGTGGAAATAATTTTACTTTCTTTTATATTACTTATTAACAATACCTGCACTTGTGTGAGAAATCAATGACAGTAAAAAAAAGAAAAAAAAAGCCACATCAATATCTATTGACTGTCACTAAAGTCGACGATTGAATCTACAAAAGCTGTAGCAAAAAATGTTCCCATTATTGACCTAATGAGCCATGGGAAGCCTACAAAGAATCTTGGATATAAAGGAAAAGAACGACGATTTTAGATGCTGGAAAACGGAAGCTGCAGTGGAGGAAAATTGACAAAGGCAGCCAAAGCGAAGCCAAGAATTTCCAAGGTGAAAAGATTAACCTCGATCAGTCTACGAAAAATCAATCTCTTGAAACTTATAACAAGTTTGATGCAATTGCCGAAGAAAAAGAAGAAGAGGTAGGGACTGCTGCTGTAGAAGTAGAAACTTTAAAAAATAATGAACAAAAACAATTTCAGAATTTTCCCAAAGAAGTTGCAGCTTAGAAACTGAATAATCAAGTGAAAAAGAGGCAGACAACACGATGCAATGGAGAATGATGCGGTGGTGCCTAGAAATTTGCAAGGTAAGGTTACCGTTGAAAAAATAAAAACAAGGAGAAGAATAAAGTTTCGATTTTTGTGGATGATGACAGGCAAAAGGAAGAGGTGGGGCATCAAGGAATGGAGGCCGAAAAGGTGCAGAAAAGTACAGTGGGTTGTGGAGAATTCACATAATGTTACAGGGAGGAAAAAATATAAAGAGACTGCAGCAAAGGCAGTTCAACAAGGAGAAAAAAATTCAATAGTAGAAAAGGTTGACTCAGCAGGAGTTTGTGAAAATAATAGGAATGGAAGGAAGGAAATGGTTCATCCAATAAGGAAATTGAATTTCATCCTCCAACTACTGGCCGTCGGAAATCAGGTAGTGATATTTCATACGTTGCAGAAACAAATAACTCCTCAGCTGAATCTGATGAAGATATTGGGGAAAGAGGTAGATCGTGTGATCGTGATTCTATCTCCACATCCAACTCTCTCTCTCTTATCCATGATTAATTCAATAATTTTGAATGTGCGAGGTATTTCTGGTAAAGCCATCCAAAGGTTTTAAAGCTTATGGTTGATATATCAAAAATTGAAGAAGATTTGGTGTTTTTGGTCATATGATGTCACTTACGATATTTTGTTAGATCATGTTCAATGCTTGCATGCCCATATGTTCTTCCCATGGCTATCCAATACTCTTTATGCTTCCTTTGTCTATGCAAAATGCACAAGAATGGAGGAGAGATATCTTTGGGATTGCCTTGGCAACATATCCATGGAAGTGCAAGTATCGTGGATTGTAGGAGATTTTAATACTATTTTGAGCAGTGAGGAACAGTTATATGGGGCTGTACGTACCACACATTGGCTCTAAGGAGGATTTTGCTACAACTCTGCTTGATTGTGGACTCTTTGATTCTGGTTTTGAAGGTAATCAATTCACTTGGACAAATTCTTCCGTGTTTCCAAGGTTGGATACGGTGGCTTATAATCATGAGTGGGCAGAGTCCTTCTCTATTACTTGAATTTAGCACCTCAATAGGGATGGATTAGATCACTGTCCATTACTTATCTCTTGCTCTAATCCGGCTCAGAAAGGTCCTTCATCATTTCGATTTTTACATGCTTGGAGTAACCATCATGCTCTTCCATCTTTTGTTGGGAGGAACTGGACGACTCCTATACAGTATGATGGCTTTTTGGCATAAATTGCAGTGTCAAAAAGGTGGCCTCAAATGTTGGAATACGTCAATATTTGGGGATATTTTCAGAAACATTCGATTGGCTAAAAAGAAAGCTGTGGATATATGTATCGTTTGTATGCTAAGCTTTATCATTTGTTGAGTATTGAGGAACTTGTCTAGCAGCAAAAATGCAGGGTTAGATGGTTGGTTGAAGGCGAAAGAAATACCAAGTTCTTTCACATGAGAATACAGAAAACAAGGCTTAAAAATCATATATTTCGAATCAAAGATGAAGGAGGGAATTTCATAGATGATCCATCCTTAATTCAATCGATTGCAGTGATTTTTTTACTAATCTAATGAAGGCGGAGGATTGTGATTTGTTAAAATTTAATTCATCATTAATTCCTTTTCTCATTTCCGATGCTGATTATGCCACTTTATGTGCAATCCTTACAATGCAGGAAGTTAGAGATGCAGTGTTTGACTTGATAAAAACAGTGTGGTAGATTCAGATGGCTTCTCCTCATTTTTCTATCAACACTGCTGGTACATAATATGGAAAGACCTACTGGTTGCAGTGATGGATTTTTCACAAGGGGCGGCATTAACAAAGGGAGTCACCTCTACTACACTGGTTTTATTACCTAAGAAATCTAATGCTTTAAATTGGACTGAGTTTAGGCCAATTAGTTTATGCATTGTCCTTAATAAGATGGTAACTAAACTTTTGGCTCTAAAATTCTGCCTTCCATTATTTTGAACAACCAAAGTGGTTTCGTCAGTGGCAAGCTCATTAGTGATAATATCTTGCTCACACAAGAATTAATGGGCAAAATTGATCATAGAGTTCGAAGAGGTAATGTAGCTCTCAAACTCAACATGATGAACGCTTATGACCGGTTGCATTGGGATTTCTTATATATTATGATGTGACAGCTCAGCTTTGATGATTAGTGGGGATTCAATGATGCATCTCTTACTAATAAATGGTACTTTAGTGGTATATTTTTAATTAGAGAGGATTGAGACAAAGGGATTCAATTTCTCCTTTATTGTTTATTCTTGCAGCAGAATATTTATCTAGAGGTCTAACTGCCCTTTATGAACATTGTCCTTGCTTGCTGTTTCATTCTAGGCACTCCATGTCCATTAGTCACCTAGCCTTTGTGGATGATGTACTAATATTTACTAATGGCAGCCATTTGGCATTGCAAAAAATTCTTAATTCTCTACAAGAATATGAGACTATTTTAGGTCGGAGAGTTATGTAGACACCAATTTTAAGTGTATAAATTTTTATTTTTATTTTTATTATTTATTATTTTACTTTATTTCTATTTTTGTTTTTACACCCTTTATTTTATTGATCATTTAAATGGGGCTTGGTAATGGAAACTTGCTATTGGATTTAACAATCAAGGCCAATGTCCTGGACAAACAAGCCCGGTAGGAAGAATTTGACAAAAAAGGGCTAAAACCACCTAAACAAGATTAATATTAATAAAAATAAATGGGGCTAATTAAAATGAAGAATATTCTGGAAATTAGAAGAACAACAAATAAATAAAATAAAAGAAGCAAAAAAAAAGAAGAGAGAGAAACAGCTTAGCCAGGTGCGTTTGTACCCTACCAAGGATAGATTAACCACACCAAATGCGAATTTTTTGCATCTGGTGATGGAATTCCGATGCTAGATGACTAGGTGGCTGCATTCCCAGCATTTGGGGCAAGATTTATAACTGCCCCCTCACAAAAAAAAATGAGGTTTCTTTCTTTCTTTTGAAAATTAGAGAGCGAAAAAACGAAGAAACCTAGAAAACCCCAACAACAGCCAAACCCACACGATCCCTAAGAAAAATAAAAAATAAAAAACCTAGATCCTCTAATAGCCAAAAACCACAATCAAGATTAAAAAAAAAAAAGAAGAGAAAACCGAAGACTCAAAAATAAAAGAAATGAGAGGGGTGACGGTAGTTTAGGGTTGTCGTTCTGGCTTTTCAAGTAGGGGAGATTTAAGGGTTTTTTAGCTTGGTCTTTTGATTGCTTGCAAGGGGAGAGAGAGATTTTAGAAACTTGTCTCTGATTGTTCAATTGCCGGTGGGGGAAAGAGTGAGGGAGGAGAGGAAAGCTCACGGCTCTGGAGTTTAGAGAGAAAGGAAAGGAAGCTGGGTAGGGATAGAAACAAAAACGTGGAAAATAGGGAGAGAAGAGAGAAAGGAGCATTTTATACTTTGGGTTAGAGTAAAACGACGTTGTTTTGAGGGGAAAAAGGTTGTAGTCCTGACAACGTAGCTTTGAGAGATAATGGAGTTGCAGAACAAGCATCATAACTACCGCTATCGGCGTTCGAGTATCGTAAGAGAACCCGTCAAGTCCTGAACAAATCTTACTTAAAATGTTAGCTATTACTTCATATTCATGTTATTAATCTATGAAATAACTTATATCCATAAAACTCTTGTAATAAGAATTGATCAATAATCTTTATAAATTGACTAAACTTTTATTCCACGTAATCATAAAAAAAAATACACTAAGGTTTATAATCTCCAAATGTACATTCGTATTGATACTATCATCTAATTTTATAACAAATTACATTAGGATAACTCGACCTCTAATAGCGGAGCAACTCAAAATAAAATGCTATGAGATGCCTTTACCTATCCGTGATGGATCAAAAATGTTGATGTCTGCACGCTAGGCTGATCACTATCTACAAAAGGGAAATAAGGGGGTGAGTCTCACTGACTCAGTGATCATCGGCTCTGTGAGCAGGGCGTAGATGGGAAACAAGCATAAGACAATTAAGTTGAACAATAAAAACTGAAATATCAAATTGTATTCTTAAGAAACCAAATCACAAGTAGGATATTTGTGCCTTGAAAAAGTAATGTCGTAAATCATAATGTAACATTTCACTTGGCAAAACAGTGCCGAAAACAAATGTAGTGATCATAGTTCAAACATCGAAAGCATTATGTGCCATAAAAGTATGAGTAATGGTATAAACATATGCACACTCCCAAGTACGAGGCATGTAAAGAAATCACATGTACAGCCATATAAACCATTCATGATCATCAAGTAAGCACTGAAAGCTTTTATTTAAACAAAAGGGAGCTACAAAGAAATCTTAACTCTCCACCATGCAAAAGAGTATACGTCAAAAAACTCACAAGGCTCTCGAGTAGGTAAGTATCGTAATCACCCATGGACCCATTTCCACGTAATAACATCCGAGAGCTCTATTCCATCTGATTCCCATAACCATAGCAGTCTCAATGATATTGGCTAACATTAGAGAATTAAGCGGTCACAACCGCGAATATCACTTATGGCTTAGCCATATATAACAACCCGTGGCCTTACCACGTATATCACAGACTATGGCCCCAACCATGTCTAATAGCCCATCGGTGGCCTAAAGGTTCTCTAGTTAGAGCTCACTTGTGCACAAGGGTCACATTTAACCGAAGTGATAGCAGACCTACTCTCAACGCTCTCGGTTTATTAAAACCATTTTTAAAACCAAATCGGGTTTTTCCAAGGCTTTTCCTTTTAATCATTTAAAATCAAGGTTCAATAATCCTTTGAATTTACTTTTCAAGTTAAATGGCATGGTGTAATCACTTGTACAAAGATCGGAATAAAACCGAAGGTCAAAACTTACATTTTAAATCATTTAACAAATGCTTTTAGCTATGAATATCACACAAAAATACAAGGCACAGATTTTGATGCAAACATCACGGAAGGCTTGTTTCTCGATTTCTAAAACTCTTTACATATACGGCTTAGCTATAGATATAACCAAAACTACTTTCAAAACAATTTGCATCCACAAAGTTCCTATGGTTTCTACCAGCTCGTGGTTCCTATGGTTCCTATAGCAATATATAAATCGTTGTAAATCTGTTTTAAAATTGCCTAAAAAGGCTAACAACTCATGTTATCCACAATTGCACTTAAGAAAACTATCAATGTTTACTAACGTAAATCAATATATATAGCATAGAGATTTTTGAAATAGGCACCCTCTACTCACCTCATAATAGTGGGACATTACAGCGCTATTGATTCAGGCACATATCTAGCTAATTCCACTTGCCGGTTACCCGTTACCTCCTCCGGCACGCCACCACAGCACACTTTCTTTACTTATACACTTCTTATCAACCATATAAACTCAATACACTTAATTTATTCACATGCATGGTAGCACATCAATCAATAATTCCGTAACCTAATCTCATAGTTTTCATTAACCTTACTCACAATCATTTAACATACAATCCATATACTATCAAATAACTAATGCCAACACAACACCATGCAGTCACATTGCATGCTTACCTTTCCGTTTTAGCTTGAGTTCCACACATATAGTTCACAATTTCCTTATATCCATAGTCACCATTGCACAAACATAGACAATCAATAGACATTTCATTTTCCTTGTTTATTTCTGATTTCAAGACTAAAATACTTACCCACTGCTTGTCTAGCTCAAAATCACCATACATTCGAAGATCTACCTACATGCATGCATCAGGTTCTTTGAATCTTTGTAGATCCTTGCTATAACAAGCCAAATCTCACATTATAATAAGTTCAAAGACATGCATTTCAAACAAAATGATAGTTTCTACTTTCCTTACCTTGGAATTTCTAAACCGAACCACCAATTCTCTTTTAACTTCAACAATGGCGTGTGGGTGGGGAGGAAAACCTTCAGTTGGAAGCCTCACCAAGCCATTCTTTCTTTATTCTCTTCCAAATGGGTGGATCTCCCATGGAACTCACTTGATTTCTTCAAATTTTTTCTCCTAAAAGCTGAGCCTTCCCTTGCATGATTTTTTTCTTATCTTTTCTCTCTTTCTTTCGGGTGGTGGACAAAACAAAGTGAAATTAATCTACATTCCATTTTTCTTTACTATGGGCATATTGCCCAAGGAAATGGCATCATTTCCTTTCATTTCATTTCAATTTACATTTCATTTCACCTTCTTTAAGGTCCACTTGTCATTCCTTTATTTGGTCACTTTATCACCCAATATTGTTTCATGCATATTGTTCCTTACCGATAGCTTTTGCCATCCCATGAACCTAAAAGATTTCATACATTTTTTCACTCTTGGATCCTATTTGACCTCTCTCAAGATCAATAAGATTTCATGCAACCAAATTGTTCTTTCTTTTTCTTTCAAATCAC
>NW_018397262.1:1626799-1636025 GCF_002168275.2 Theobroma umbraticum
TTACTTTATTTACCATGGGCTATCTTTGACAAATCATGGTTTTCTTCCACTTTAATACTCTTTATTCTTTTCCCTTTAGTCAACTATCACATGGTGGGGTCCCACATGTCCCCCATTAACTTTTACTTTTGTACAACATAGTTTGCATGTAATAATAACTTTCACATATATATCTTATATGTCTTATAATCTAACTTTACTTGATTAGTAAATGTCCATTTAATTAAAATTGAACATATGTGCTCAAACTTTTTTTTATTTACCATTTAATCCTCCAAACTTTCATCCTTTACAATTTGGTCCTTCCAACATGTTTTAAACTCCAATTTTCTTCTATTTTCCTTTTCTTTACATGTGTACGAATATAAATTAGGTTTGCACTTCATCAAGACATCACCATAATATTTAAATATATACTTACTTGCGTTAGCTTTGTTTAATAAAGACACGCGGGCCCTACTAATGTCATTTTCCTTCAAAATCCTTTCTTACTTCGTCTCTTCCACTTTGATTAGTCATATAATCCTCTTTTATGACTAATTTCGATAATAAATAAAATATTAACATTTTAATATTATTTTATTAATAAAATATTATTTTATTTCAAAATTCTCCACTTGTCTTCTTAGGACCCAAAATGTCTTGCTTTGTCCCGGTTCACCTCCAATTCACCCTTTAACTTGCTATTTTATCCTTGATAAAATATTATTATTTAATTACTATTTTCTCGTGTATGAAATATTTTATTCCGAATTATTCCTTTCGCCCTACAATACTCTTAAATACTTTAATTATCTTCAATTTGTATCCGATAAGCTCTATTAAACACCATCTCAAAGTACGGGGTGTTACACAACGGGCCTTGGAGAAGTAGACCTGTTGGAGCAGGCCGACCGTATTGGGCAGTTGTTAGCCCACTGAAGGTAGACACTTTGCTTTTGCTGGTTTGGTTTTATGGTGTTGTGCTTGCCCAATGTTTGATTAGGAAGATAAATTATTCTTAGTATGTGATTAATAAAAATAGAAAAGATAAAATACATAATAAAATTTTTCATTATCAGATGTTAAGAAAGAAAATATAAAGTGAAATAGGAGAATATAAAATAGGTAAGAATAGAAAATAAAATACTTAGTAATATAAAGTAGATTTGAGTCAATGGAAAAATAATAAAATATATATTCAATTACATAAAAAAAAGATGAGATAAAATTAGGTGGAAAAAAGTTCTTTAGTTATAAAAACTGATTCAAGAATAAAAAGATATATAAGGAAATAAGTCAACATTTAATTACAAAAAAAAAAAGACTTAGGTGAAAATATTAAATATAGGAAAAGCAAACATTTAGTGGTAGAATTAGATCTCCTTAGATTGATAATATATACATAGAAAGGGAATGCATATTTAGATTTAGAATATGGTTAGGAAGAAATATCAAATATGGGAAAAAGGTGGAAGGTTAAACATAATCATAAAGTACATAGTTATGTAAGAGTATATAAACATAAAATGGGGATGAAAATGAATTAGGAAGAATTAAAATGCATCCACGACATGATGCATAAGGAAGTAGAAGTATATGTGGATGATATGATTTTGAAAGCCCACAGAGTGGAAGATCATGTGATCAATCTTGAAAAGTTGTTTGAGAGGTTACGAAAGTTTCAGCTTAGGCTAAATCCAGCAAAATGCACTTTTAACACCACTTTCAAAAAATTACTTGGTTTTATTATTAATGAAAGAGAAATAGAAGTTGACCTAGAGAATATTCAAGCAATTTGTAATTTGCTCACTCCCAAAACACCAAAGGAAGTTAAAGGTTTCTTAGGAAGGTTGAGCTACATAGCCCGGTTCATATCACAACTTACTTCCAAATGTGACCCAATTTGCAAGCTTTTTCACAAAGACAATCTAGGGACATGGAATGAAGAATGCTAGATTGCTTTTGGAAAAGTTAAGGAATATCTTCTCAATTTGCCAGTATTGGTACCACCCGTAATTGGATGACTTCTCATTTTGTATCTGACAGTAAATGAGAGTTCCATGGGATGTGTGATAGGACAGCATGATGAAACAAGCAAGAAAGAAAGGGCTGTTTATTAGTTGAGCAAAAAGTTAATTGATTGAGTCTAAGTATTCCCTTTTGGAAAAGATGTGTTGTGCATTGGCTTAGACAGTGCATCGACTCAGAAAATACATGCTGTATCATACAACCTGGCTCAGAGCAAATTAGACGCCATTAAATACATTTTTGAAAAGCCATCCTTATAAGGGGAAATAGCAAGATGGCAAGTCTTGTTATCTGAATATGATATTGTATATGTGTCTCAAAAAGCTATCAAAAGCAGTGTGATTGCAGATTTCTTAGCAGAAAGAGTGGAAGATGATTATGAACCAATGAAGTTTGAGTTTTCAGATGAGTACTTGATGTCAATATGTCGAACAAGTGTATTGGAAAATGTTCTTCGATGAGGCTTCAAATGCTTTGGGACATGGCATAGGGGCAGTATTGGTATCCCAAAAGGAGACCATTATTTAAACATGGCTAGACTCAATTTCTACTGCACTAATAATGTGGCCAAACATGAGGCTTGTGTCATGGGTCTTCAAGCACCAATTGAGAGGAAGATTCACAATTTAGGAGTGTACAGGGATTTTGCCTTGGTCATATACTAGTTGCAAAGAGAATGGAAAACATGGGATTCAAAGTTAGTCTAGTATCAAAAATTTGTTACAAAGCTTATGAAAAATTTTGATGAGATCTACTTCACCCATTTACCTCGAGAAGAAAACCAAATGGTTGATACATTAGCCACGCTAACAGCAATGTTCAAAGTTGGTACTGATGTCAAGATTTAGCCTATTATGATAAATCTCTGAGAATGCCTAGCTTATTGCTCAAGCGTGGAGGATAAAGTAGATGGGAAACCATGGTATTATGATATTATGCAATACCTCAAATGCTAGTAGTATTTGGGGCAGATTTCAAAAAATGATAAGAAAACCATTAGAAAATTGGCAATGGGTTTTTTCTTGGATGGGGACATCTAGGACAAGAGAGGTAGAGATCAAGTGCTTTTAAGAAGTGTGGATTCAACGGAAGCTTGGAGAATAGTCGAGGAAGTCCATGAAGGAACTTGTGGAGCACACATAGGTGGGCATATATTGGCTAAGCAAATTATGAGAGCAGGATATTATTGGCTTACGTTGGAAACGGGTTGCATAAACTTTGCTCGAAAATGTCATAAATGCCAGATATATGCAGAGTAGATCCACACTCCTGCAACTTCATTGCATGTTTTGACATCACCATGGCCTTTCTCAATGTGGGGCATGGATGTAATCGGGTTAATAACTCCCAAGGCATCAAATAGGCATAGGTTCATTCTGGTAGCAATTGACTGCTTCACTAAATGGATGGAGGCAGCTTCTTATGCCAATGCGACTCAAAAAGTGGTATGTAAATTCATCAAAAAAGAGATAATATGCCATTATGGTCTCCCAAAAAGGATCATTACAAATAATGCTAGTAATCTCAATGGTTCAATGATGAAGGAGGTTTGTGCCAAGTTCAAAATCAAGCATCACAATTTTGCACCTTATTTTCCAAAGATGAATGGAGTTGTAGAGGCAGCCAACAAGAGCATCAAAAGGATAATTGAAAAGATGATTGATGTGTACAAGGATTGGCACGAAAAGTTACCCTTTGCCTTGCATGCTTATCGCACAGTTGTGCGAACTTCTACTGGAGCTACACCATTCTCTTTGGTATATGAGATAGAGGTAGTATCGCCAATTGAAGTGGAAATTCCTTCCTTAAGAGTCCTTAAAGAAATGGAGCTAGAAGAAGCTTAATGGGTTAATGCTCGTTATGAGCAATTGAATCTCATAGAAAAAAAAAGGCTAATAGCATTTTGCCATGGTCAGTTGTATCAAAGAAGGATGATGAGAGCATATGGCAAGAAAGTACATCCTCGATAGTTTCAAGAAGAAGGGTTAGTGCTAAAAAGAATTCTTCCAAATCGACATGATCCTCGTAGGAAATGGACACCGAATTGGGAAAGACCATTTGTGGTAAAGAAGGCTTTTTCAGGAAAGGCATTAATTTTGGCAGAAATGGATGGAGAAGAGCTTCCAAACCAATAAATGCAGATGCTATCAAGAAATACTATGCCTAAAACAAAAAAAGAAAGAAAAAAGGAAAGAAAAATAAATAAAAAAAAGAAGAAAAGGAAAAAGAAAGAAAAAATAGAAAAAAAGTATTCAAGTTGAAAACCTGAAAAGGCAGCTTGAATCCAAGAGATATGTTTAAGGCAAAAACCCGAAAGGGCAATCAAGACATGAAGGAGGATAAAGTATTATAGAACTACGTAGGCTTAACATGGAAAGGGTGAAAATCATGATCCAAGACGTTCAGATAAAGAGAAGGGAGTTGACACTTGTGCTTACTTTGAAATAAAATTTCAGACTACTGTCAGTATCCATCTAAGCAATCATTAAGAAAGAACCATAACCCTTTTTGTATTAAATTGAATTTTGCCTCTATATAATGTTCTTTGTCACTATGCCTAGTTGTAGAGCTGTCCCACATTTTGAATGAAAAATAGCTTTCTCTCCAATTATGTTATTATCATTTTCATTCCACCAAGAGAGGAAATCTAGGAGCATTGCATTTGTCATAAAAATTGGAATGATATCTAATAAAGAGCATGAAAAGTTAAGAAAAAAATTTACATTATTTTCAAAGGGAATCAGAGTTTACTGGAGAATGACATGGAGTTTGACAATATGACAAGAAAATAAAAGATGAAACAATAAAGGAATGACATAGGAAAATAGTAAAAGATGCAAAAGATTATGAACTATGCAAATAATGAAGATGCAAAACAGCCATGAGCAATGAATCCGAAGGATAAGAAAGAGAGGCATGTTTGGTTCATCTCCCACTGACCAATGTGAGGTTCCAAGTGCACCATGAATTAAGAACTATTAAGAACTATTAAGATCCCTGATTAGTTATCCTCAAAACCTTGGACTAGTTATTTTAATTTTAATTTAAAAAAAACTTTATATGCCGTTTATTTTTATTACTTTTAAAGTTGTAAAACCTCAGATAAAGAATTGTTTATTTTTCAAATTAGTTTTGAAGTGGTAGAGCCTCAGATGAAGAGTTTTTATTTTTTTCAAATTGATTTTAAAATAGTAAAACTTCAGATGAAGAGTTGTTTATTTTTCAGATTAATTTTAAAGTTGTTTAAATCTTGGATGAGGAGTTGTTTATCTTTTTTAAAATTATTTCTCAAGTGGTAAAGCTTCAAATGAAGAGCTAGTTAACTAGGTCAAACATGGTGCCTATGTCTTTGCCCAATCCCTTATTCTCAAGGATGCGCAAAAAAGAGCAACTGTAAACACCAATTTTATTTGTTTAAATTTTTATTTTTTATTTTACTTTATTTCTGTTTTTGTTTTTACACTCTTTATTTTAGTGATCATTTACATGTGGCCTGGTAATGGAAACTTGCTATTGGGTTTCACAATCAAGCCCAATGTATTGGACAAACAAGCTTGGTAGGAACAATTTGACAAAAAAGGGGTTAAACCACTTAAACAGGATAAAGATTAATAAAAAAAAATGAGGCTAATTGAAATGAAGAACATTCTAGAAATTAGAAGAACAACAAATAAATAAAATAAATGAAGCAAAAAAAGAAGAGAAAGAAACAGCTCAGCAAGTGCGTTTGCACCCTACCAAGGACGGATTAACCGTGCCAGATGCGAATTTTTTGCATCTAGCAATGGCCTTCTGATGTTGGGTGCCCTGGTGGCTGCATCCCTAGCATCCGGCGGCAAATTTATAACTGCAATTGAAATACCCTAAAAAAGAAAGCCTTTCTTTCTTTCTTTCTTTCAAAAATCAAAGAACCAAAACAAAAAAGAAGAACCCTAGAAAACCCCAGTCGTAGCTCAACCCAAAAGATCCCTAAGAAAATCAAAAATAAAAACCCTAGGTCCTCTAGTAGCCAAAAACCACAATCAAGATAAAAAAAAAGAGAAAACCGAAGATTTAAAAATTAAAAAAAAAAAAAAACAAAGGGCGACGGTAATTTAGGGTTGTTGTTCTGGCGTTTCAAATAGGAGAGATTTAAGGATTTTTTGGCTTGGTATTCCGATCGCCGGTAAAGGAAGAGAGAGATTTTAGAAGCTTGTCTCCGATTTTTTGATTGCCGATGGGGGAAAAAGTGAGGGAGGACAGGAAAGGTCGCAGCTCTGAAGTTTAGAGGGAAGAAAGAGGAAGCTGGGTAGAGAGAGAAACAAAAAAGGGGAAAACAGGGAAAGAACAGAGAAAAGAACGTTTTTATACTTAGGGTTAGAGTGAAACAGTGTCATTTTAGGGGAGGGTTTGTAGTGGCATAGCTTTGAGAGATAGTGGAGCTACTGAACAAGCATCAAAATGGTGAGCTTTGGCAGGAGGTTCAGCAAGCCTTGGAGAAGCAGACCTGTTGAAGCAAGCCGGCCATATTGGGCCGCTGTTAGCCCACTGAAGGTAGACACTTTGCTTATTTTGGTTTGGTTTTATGGTGTTGTGCTTGGCCCAATGTTTGGGTAGGAAGATAAATTATTTTAAGTATGTGATTAATAAAAATAAAAAAGATAAAATACACAAAAAAAAATTTCATTATCAGATATTAAGAAAGAAAGTATAAAGACAAATAAGAGAATATAAAATAGGAAAGAACAGAAAATAAAATACTTAGTAATATAAAGTAGATTTGGGTAAATGGAAAAATAATAAAATATATATTCAATTACATAAAAAAAAAGGTGAGATAAAATTAGATGGAAAAAAGTTATTTAGTTATAAAAACTTATTCAAGAATAAAAAGATATATAAGGAAATAAGTGAGCATTAATTACAAAAAAAAAATGACTTAGGTGAAAATATTAAATATAGGAAAAGTAAACATTTAGTGGTAGAATTAGATTTCCTTAGATTGATAATATATACATAGAAAAGGAATGCATATTTAGATTTAGAATGCGGTTAGGAAGAAATATAAAATATGGGAAAAAGGTGGAAGGTTAAACATCATCATAAAGTACATAGTTATGTAAGTGTATACAAATATAAAATGAGGATGAAAATGAATTAGGAAGAATTACAATGTAATGAAACAAAATATGAAGGTATTAAATTGGTAAAAAAAGATAGCCTTATATAAAATAGAGACGAGTACGAATGAAAAGGGAATGAAAGTAGGATAAGATAAAGAATTGTTAGTATAAATAGGATAATTATTTAACTTAATACTGATGATGGGATGTTCATCCGAAATGCGAAGAGTCGTAATTTAGAATGAATTTTTTCTAGGCTCGGGATTTAAATTAAGACTCCACCAGAACGATGGGAGGGTGTTAATTTTGAAATTTCAAAATTTCTAATTTAAATAAACAAAAATTATATACAATAAATTAGTCAAAATACCAATATAATAAATATAATAGCATTTGCAAAAGAACAAATCACATATATTCACTTAAAGTGTTAAAGGATAAATTTATAATGGTTATAAAAAAGTCAATAGGATAGATAATATAAAAGGAGAAAGTTGAATTAAAAGATATATAAATAAATAATAATAATAATTATGAAATGACATATCTTGCTTAAAGACTATAGAGTTTAGGTAAAAAGAAAATCCATATATAGTAAAATAGATAGACACCTAAATAACATAGAAAAATATATAATTCATAATATACATATTTATAAAGAGAAACAATAAAAAAAGGAAAATCTTAAAGAAACAATAAAGAAGATATAAGAAGATTTAGAAACAAAATATTAAATTTCATAAGCACATCACACATCACTATTGCATCGTAAATGTCATGGCATGTAGATATTTATGGACACAAGTATAAGTCCCGATGATGGAAGTTTCCAAAGGATCATGTGAAGGTGAGTTTTCTTCAGAAAATTCTCTAAGTGAAAAGATATCTCCAATTACGATGGGAGGGTTTGAAAAATATCTTTAATAAAAAGACTTCTGCTCGTAATAGGTCTGCATTCACAGAAATATTATTTTTGCTAAAAGGTGTATGATTACTTTGAGGATGGGATTTATTCATCAAATTTGCAAAGGCATATTTCTTTGATAATTCTCTAGTTGAGAGAATATCTTCATATCCCACCAATATGATGGGCGGATTCAAGAAATATCCTTAATAAAAAGTTTTCATTTGACATTATTTATATTTTATACTATGTATTTCATTAGCGCATCATGTGCACTTTACTCCCATAAAATCAAATAGAATATTTTAATTTGCAAAGAAAGTAGAGGGTAAAATAAATAAATGATAATTAAGGAAACATAATGAAAAATTTTAAGAATTAAGTCTCTAGTAAGATAACCTATAATTAAGTGGTACCATTTGTGGAATGGGCATCACGGGAGTGCTAATCCTTCCTCAGGCATAACCGTACTCTCGAACTAAATCCTAAAAATTGTAGGTTAGCTTAACGTTCTTTTGACGGACTTAAAATTAATTTAAGATCTCATCTATTATAATTAAGTCAATAGGTCGCCAATCATACCTAGGGAAAAAATTGCTGGGGACTCCTAGTTTTCTCCACGTCGAGCGGTCAAGTTCTCGGGCCCTCACATTACCACAAGTTAACTATTAGAGGAGCTATTTTATAACAATCCATAAAGTTGCAAACTCCAAAAAGAAAATAACCCAAAGTGTAATAGGTTTTTCACATAAAATGTTGCTAATTCCACACTTGGGAGTTCCACTGTATAAGGGCCTAAAGAAGGCAATTTTGTTTGATTCTCTCATAACTAAAATTTGTGATCGTATCTCAAGTTGGGACAATAAGGTTTTATCTCAAGGTGATTGCATTATTTTACTAAAGAGTGTGCTTCCTTCAATGCTAATATATCTCCTTCAATTCCTTAAGTTGTTGATTTGTGTGGTTGAAAAAAATTGAAACATTGTTCAATTGTTTTCTTTGGGGTGACTCAACTGAATCTAAACGTATTCATTGGACATCTTGGCATAAAATTTCTTTTCCTAACAAAGAAGGAAGGTTAGATATCAAAAGCTTGCTAGATGTTTTTTCTACCAAGCTTTGGTGGGGCTTTCGCACTTCTAATAGCTTGTGGACACGATTCACGAAACCTAAGTCCTTTGTGAGTCAAATACCAATACAGGTGTCAGTT
>NW_018397262.1:1636455-1637179 GCF_002168275.2 Theobroma umbraticum
AAACTCCATTTCCCAAGTTTGTTTAGGTTCCTAGATCAATTTAATTGGTGACCATGCAATTAAAAGCATTAAGCACAAATTGGAATAAGCAATTCGAATTCCATTAAAGATAAGTAAGAAAGAGATTAAAAGTTAGATTACATGTGAGTTCAATTGCAATCATAGAAAAATAATTTAGCTCATAGTATCTAATAAAAACAATATCCAAAGAAATTTAGCCATGAATCCAAGTCAAAGAAAATAAGAAAAACACAAAAGTAAAGAGAGAAAACTAATAGTTAGAGTTTTGTGATCTTGATTCTCCCTTCAATTCTCTTGTTTTCTTTGTTTTTTTCTTGGCTGCAAATCTTCAGAATAGTTACTTATTGCCTCCCCTCCAAAATCCCTGAAAAAGGCTCCATAAATAGGCTCCAAATAACCTAATTTCCGAAATTTCGTTAATTGTTCTTATTTTTTGGAAAGTCGCACAGAACTGCGACGCTACTTCTCCAGCGCTGCAGCACTGAGCTCTTTGGAAATTTGTATGTGTGCTTCTTTTCATCAACGCTGCAGCCTTGTTCTCCCAGTGCTGTAGCAGTCTATCAACTTCAAACGTGAGTTTCACCCTGATATGTTAGGAATTGGGCAAAGTAGTAAGCATAAAAGTTTTATCCCTGTCTCTTAACTTTCTAATGGATTAAGAATCACATTAATTGGACTCCTGGATTGAAAGATTTGCTCCAAA
>NW_018397262.1:1637715-1637824 GCF_002168275.2 Theobroma umbraticum
TCAAAGATCTAGCTACTTAAGCTCCCAAAATGAGTGAAAATAACTCTATATAATTGAGTTATCACACCCCCAAACTTAAGATTTAGCTAGTCCTCGAGCAAAACATAAA
>NW_018397262.1:1637834-1637939 GCF_002168275.2 Theobroma umbraticum
AACTCATCATTAAGTGAAATTCCGTATGTGTGTGCAATCTCTTCACTTAGCATATTGTACAATCTGGATAAATTTATATTCATGCAAAATTCAAATTAGTAATTA
>NW_018397262.1:1638039-1638166 GCF_002168275.2 Theobroma umbraticum
GCTCTAATCTGGCTACATATGACCTATAGGTATATCCCTATCCTATACGCAAATAAATTAATATGATCATAGTATCTAATAATTTAGCTCATAGTATCTAATAAAAACAATATCCAAAGAAATTTAG
>NW_018397262.1:1638176-1649820 GCF_002168275.2 Theobroma umbraticum
TCTCTTGTTTCCTGGTTTTTTCTTGGCTTCAAATCTTTAGAATAGTTGCTTGCTGCCTCCATTCCAAAATCTCTGAAAAAGGCTCTTTAAATAGGCTCCAAATAACTTAATTTCCGAAATCCCGTTAACTTCCCTTATTTTTTGGAAAGTCGCGCAGCGCTGCCGCACTACTTCTCCAGCGCTGCAGCGCTGAGCTCTCTGGAAATTTGTATGTGTGCTTCCTTTCATCAATGCTGCAGCCTTGTTCTCCCAGTACTGTAGCAGTCTATCAACTTCAAACGTGAGTTTCACCTTGATATGTCAGGAATTGGGCAAAGTAGTAAACATAAAAGTTTTATCCATGTCTCTTAACTTTCCAATGGATTAAGAATCACATCAATTGGACTCCTGGATTGAAAGATTTGCTCCAAATACCGCATCATGTTCAGTCTTTATATACTGCTGCAGTGGTCCGACTTTGACAAATATTTTGACCATGATTCAATCAGAACTGGGCAAATTGGTGAACATAAACATTGTATCCCTTCTTCTTATAATTTGATTGGTCTAAGAATCATCTCATTTGGAGTTTTTTAGAAAGAGATATGATCAAAATACTGAAACATATACGAATGAAGCTATCACCATACTTGCACTGATTTTCATCAAATGAGTCTTTTTCATCAATTTCCTACAAAAGCCATAAGAGAAATTAGCAATAACTACTCTTAAAGTAATTTAAAATAAAATAACCTAAAATTTAACTAAAATAACTTAAATTAATCACTTAACAATTAATCAAACTTAAACTAAAAAAACACCTAAAATACTAAAATTCAAACCTAAAATCTCAAAGATCTAGCTACTTAAGCTTCTAAAATGAGTCAAAATAACTCTATATAATAGAGTTATCAGCAGGTACAAGTTAAACTTCATGATTCTCAAACATGGAAATGTTTGAAGCAAGGCTGCAACATTACTGAAGAAAATATTCATTGGAAGATCTGTAAAGGCGAACTTTTCTTTTAGTACGATTGCTGGATGGGAAAGCAACCATTGGTAAACCTTTTCCCTATTCATTTACATTCAATGCATACAGTTTGTTATTTTTATAACAAAGATGATTGGGATGAGGCAAAACTTAAAGCCGTGCTTCCAGATTCTTTGGTTATGGATGTTATGAAGATTCCTATTGAAAAACTCTAGAGATAATGTTGCTTATTAGGTGCCAACATCTCATGGTGACTTTACTACCAAGAGTGCGTTGGAGTTAATTCGTCAACATCAACCTCTTAACAATATGTGCAATCTTATTTGGCGTGAAAGTATTCCTCTCACTATTTCATTTTTCTTTTAGAGGGTGGTGCACAATTGGATTCGTGTAGAGCTTCGGCTTAAAAACAAAGGTATTCAATTTGCTTTTAAATGTCAATGTTGTCACGAAGAGGTAACAATTATTCATGTTCTTTGGCAAAGTCTGGTGGCATTAAGGTTTGGAATTATTTTGCTAAATTTTTTCAAACCAGTGTCATTCAACCTCAAAATATTTTATATATAATATGGGCATGGTTTTATTCTAGAGATTATATAAAAAAGGGACACTTTCAAATTTTACTGCTTATATTTATTCATTGGTTTCTATGGTTTGAACATAGTGATGCAAAGCACAGGGACCTTAGAATGAATCCAAATAAAGTAATATGGCATGTTATGAAATTATTGGGGCAGTTATATAAAGGTAATCTCTTATAGAAGTGGCAATGGAAAGGAGATGTGCAAATTGCAAAATCATGGAGATTTGGCTATTTAAAGGAATCACATTATCCGCCTAAACTGATTAGATGGATTAAACCATTAATAGATGAGGTTAAGTTGAATGTTGATGGGAGCTCAAAAAATAAATCTTTGAATGCCGCAAGACGAGGAGTATTGCGTGACCATACAGGTATGCTCATTTTTTGATTCTCTGAAAATTTTGGTCCTAATACCTCTATCAAGGCCGAATTTCTTGCTTTACAAATAGGCCTTTTCCTATGCTAAGATTACAATGTATCCAGAGTGTGGATTGAGACTGATGCTTCGGTAGTGGTGCATATGATTTAGGAAGAAACTCAAGGTTCCTGTGATATTCGATATACTATTGCATCTACAAGGAAATGTTTGCAAAAACTCTCTTATAGAATTTCTTATATTCATAGAGAAGGTAATCAAGCTACAGATTTTTTATCAAATCTAGGTTATTCTCATCATGGACTCAAGGTATTTCACCAAGTTTCAGGAGAATTGCATGGTATCTTAAAATTAAATAGGGTTGATCTACCCTATGTTAGATTTAAATAAATGTAAAAGAGTAGGGCACCATATTTATATTTTGTTTTTAGATCTATGTAAAAGAGTAGTATTACTTATCCTTAGCAATCTTAAATTGAATGCTAGGAAAGTAATGCCTTCATTAGGTTTTCTTTTCAATCTTTTTTATCTATTTCTAGAGGTAAGGTTTATGTGTCCTTTAATGTACTTTTCATTTCCATTTTTTAATAAAACCTTAACAAGGAACTAGCCCTGAGAGCTTTTTCTTACTTAAAAAAAAAAAACAATCAATCTCGATGTCATATCAATATCATTTATAGTCAACTTCAACGAAACAATTGCATACAATGTCAAAGTGTAGAAACAAAATTGAATAGTTTTTTAGTAGAAGAACTAAACTAAATTGACCAATACAAAGACTTCTTAATAGTTTGACCATTCTCAATTGCATATCTTTGTTCACAATTTCTTTGTTTGTCCACTTAAATTTTGTTGAAATAACAAAATTGAGATGGGTTTCAGTTGATCAAGAAGAAAGAAAGAGGAATTTTGAAATTTTTGCTTTAATTTCCATTAAGGAAAAATTCTATTACAATTGAGTTTATATAGAGTTTCTAGAAAAAGTAATGTAAGTAAATATTAGTTACAAGAATACCACTCTACTCCCTAAGTAACTACTCTAATATAATTACTCAACTAACCTTGTTTCTTACTAATAATTACAAAATCTTCATGTGACGTGTGTTTTTTTACTGATCTAACTCAACAACACTATGCAACCTTAAGCAACCTATCTCAAATGCTTATGGCACTCTCTTTCAATATGAGCATTTATTTTCATGAGTGGAGCTAACCAATTTTTGTTTGGGGGGGTCAAAGACAGATGAATAAAGGTTAAAAATTTTTACAAACTAATATTTTGAACTTAATTAATATCAAAATATTGTTCATAGAAAATAATTTTATATAATATGTAAATCAAGAAAAGAAAAATTTAAAATAGTTTTTTAGGAAAGTTGTATTTTGACTATATTTTCTGAAGTCAAATTCATCAATTAAAAATTACGCACTGAAAAAATCCATTTCTTTTGTATTATTTAAGATTGAGTGTTGGACATTTTAATTCATATTACTTTTGTTTATGAGTTGAAGCATTGAGGCTTGATGGCTCAAGTGTAGAAAAATCATTTGGATGATTTGCATCTTTTTTTAAAAAAAAAGAATTTGTTAATTGTTTTCAACCTATTCATACCTTAATCAAACTTGAAAAAAAAAAAATTAATGCATTCAACAGCCATGTTTCTTATTTCGTTTCTATTTAAACTTATAATACTAAATATAAAACTATAATGCATAAAATATAAATAGTTAAATATAATATACAAGATTAATAATTTTTTCTTTTATAATTAAGATTATTTAAAGACTATATATTTAAGATAATTTCCTTTCAGCTAAATATTAAACGTAAAGCATATAAAAAAATATATTTAAGATAATTTCCTCTTATATAATCAGTATTAATTAAAAAATGATACATTGATAAATTTTTAAACAACAGTGCAACACTACAACTTACATTTGAGAATTATATAATAATTTATTAATTTTTAAAGATCAAAATCATGAAAGATAAAATCCATATAACAGAGAAAGGATGAACATTACAAGTAGAAAATGAAATTCACATATGACATAATAAAAAAAAAGAAAAAATAATATAATTGATGGTTTGTAGAAATTTGAAAAAGCAAATCCATAGAAACGCATAACATATGACCAAATGGTATAAAAAATATAAATAAAAATAATAAAATAAATTTTAAAAAAATTAGAATTGAGTGAAGCATGTGGGATATTTTTTATTATTCTTTATTTGTATTAATTATTAAATAAAAAATTATTAAATGGGCCATTAAAAGAATATATTAAAAATTTTAAAAATTTTATATAATAGAAAAAAATTTAAAAATTTTAGGGATCCAGGGCCCCCCAAACCTATATGAGGCTCCGACCCTGTTTATATTTACAATGCTTATCTTGCTAACTTTTAGTAAACATGCCAGCAACCTGCAACTGTGTGGCATTATGCCATAGACCTTTCCTTAATAAAATGACAATCTATCTTCGAATAAAATATTGGATTTCTCCAAATATGAAAGATTGAAATAGGTGACCTTCAAAAAGTTTGAAACAAAAGTTTTAGCAAGCATGAACCTTTATTTACAAAGATTTAAGCACTTTTGATCACAATCACACTTGAACCAAATATCACATCCGAAGTGCATGCAATAGGGGTTTGTACAAATTCTCATATTCCTAGTTAATGCATCTTTAAATATCAGTTTTAAGCATCATAAGCTTTACAAACTTCGATGCCTCGAACAACATATAATGTTTACTAAAACAACAGGCTAGTATGGCTTTTATTTCCCCTACTACCCATAAAACCAAATTAAAACTTTAATAGTTAAAACACTGATGTCGTTGCATCCGAGCATTTGATTCATTGATTGATACATTATCTCTTATCTAAAAAGCAAGATTCGAATTCCCCTTTCTCCAATTATATATAAAAAAAAAATAATGATGTCGTTATCCAAAATTTTTTTGAAATAGGTTACAAAACTAGTAAATAAAAATAACCTAAACAAGTATCTGCTTTATTATCTTAATTAATTGTATGATTATCATTAGTAATTCTTAAGTTGAAAATTCAAATTAAACATAGCACAAAAACAAAAAACACAGAAAGTTTATGACGGGGAATACAAGCACAAGGAAGTAGTTATTGTTGTCTAAAAAATTCTCAGCTTCAAAGAAGAAGGGAAAAAAACTTGGAGTATTCAACTTACTTTTTGAGTCATATGAATTAAAAACAAAATAAACAACGTGTACAACAAGGAAATAATCTGAAAATGCTTTCAGTCATCCACATATCACATGCAGAGTCACCCATATTATGCGAAACATAAACTTTTAAACCATTTGATGTCAGAAATAAAGAGCAGCATTAAAGATTAGACAGGATGAAGCACATAGCCACCCTCAATATTGTAGTTACGAGCTGGCTTATCATCTCCGAGCTGCTTGCCAACATAAGTCAGCTTGCAAACATGGAACACAGAAGTGAATCATAAGGCAACTAAGAAATTATAAACTAGATCTATGAACAATAACAAAAGTGAAGTGGACATCCTTTCATCTGAATGTTGTACAAAATTCAAACCAAAATAATCATGCAATCTATTTCAAAAGAAAAACCCAGAGAATTGGATTGACTAGCTTTGCTGCTTCCTTCTAGGATACTTAATCCCCTCAATGATATCACTCAATGTCAATCTCAATTTCTTTCCCAGTGAGAGTCTTGACCTGGATTATAGTTCCTCAGCCTCAAAAGTAAGTGAAAAATAGACTTTATTCTCAACAAAGTTATGAGTGATAACTTTGAGAGAATTTTCGGTGAGAAAATTTTCCAAAATTCTGTATTGGAAGAATTTGGAACAAATTTTCGATATTAGGGATTTGCATAAATAATAATAATAATAATAATAATAATAATAATAACAAAAATAATAAAAAAGTAAATAGATGAACAAAATTTTAAAACATAAATAAATAAAAATTCTTCAATGATGGAAGATAGGGTAGGAATAAAATTTTTGAAAATTCCTAGATTAGAGATTTTCATCAAATTTTGTCGTAACTGTAGGAGTCTTCAATGAATATTTCATTATCAAAGAGTTTTTATTTATTTCAAAAAGTAAAATAAAGCTAAGAAATGAAAACAATTAAATAAAAAATAGACATATAGGTGAATAAAAATAAAATTAAATATTATATCAAAAAGACCTAAACATGAATATAATTAATTAGCAACCAATTTCATGAATGCTGTGAAACTGCTAATATCTTCTTCACGCATAGCTATACTCTCGAATTTAGTCTATTTCGTAAACCAAAACCCATTCTTTCAAATGAAGATAGGAATTCATCATTTTTTAATGAATTTAAGTTAAGTCTATTCTTTTTTATGAATTTAAGTCAAATCCAATACTTCATTAGAAAAAAATAGATTCTCATTAATGGCATCTAAACAAAAAATATTGATAGTGACTCTTTTACGCGGAGCGGTTGAATTTTAAGATTCACACATTATGATATGCACTATAGCTTTACAGCCAATATCATAGTTATTTTACTTTTAATTTCCTCCAAAATGTCAATTATAAAATAAAAATATTTTTAGAATTGTTTCAAAATTCATTTCAAAATAAAATAGAAAACACTATTCAGAAAAATTATTTATAATTGAAGAGGAGAGAAACGTAGGTTAATGTACAAAGTCTATGATTAAAATGAGGAGAGAACCAAAGCTAGATGGCATTTTTTATATGCAACTCTCTCAAATTCTTTTTTCCTTCTAGAGCAATGTTGGAAAGAAATATTGGTTTTATGTGATACATGAAGGTGAGTCATGTCAATGTTGAGTTAAATTGGGAGGGAAATAATTACACATAAAGCTATGTATATTAAATTCACAAAAATATGTAAACATTTGACTTAATAATTGATGTATATATTGAACTTCATCTCCTTCAAAATTGTACAAATTAAAAGATAACCTTTCTTGGGCAGGTTTGGCATAAGCTCAACAGAATATCAATGAAATTAATACACTTGATATTGATGCATACTTCTCGTCAATGGTTGATACGTGTTTTTCTAATCAAGAAACTATACTTGAATGCCTTTATCCCTCTCTATCAATGAACAAGTTAAGATAAGATGCTTAGCCAATATAACACCAAACATATAACTACCACTAACCTGACATTCTTTCAAGTATTGAAGCAAGTGACCATCAAAAAGTTTGAAATAAAAGTTTTAGCAAGCTTGAACCATTATCTACAAAGAGCTAAACACTTTCGATCAACAATCACACTTGAATCAAACATCGCATTAAAAATGCATGTAATGGAAGTTAGTACAACTCTCATATTCATAGTTAACGTATCCTTAAATATCAAGAAAAAAAAACAAGCTTTCAAGCGTCATAAGTTTTACAGCCTTCGAAGCAATGATATCATTATCCAAACAACTTTTTGAAATAAGTAGCAAAACTAGTAAGTCAAAGTGTCCTACGTATATATCTGCTTTATTATTTATTTGTCTGATTATCATTAGTAATTATCAAGTTGAAAATTCAAACTAAATATAACATACAAGAAATTGTTAACCAAACGCAAGAAAGTTATAAAAAAGTTAATATTTTTGGTTGTCTCAATAATTTCCAGTTACAAAACAGAAGCACAATTTATATTGAAGAAAAAAGATTACACTATTCAATTTCCTTTGTGAGTCATAGAAATTACTAACAAAACAGAACATGTCTATAACATGTCAAGGAAATTATCTAAAAATGTTTTTCAATCTTCCGCATATCATATGCAGAGTCATCCATATTATGTGAAATATAAAATTTAAAACCATCTAAAGATTTCCACCTCTCAGAGCAAGCACGAGATGAAGCACAGAACCACCCTCAATATTGTATTCGCGAGCTGTCTTGTCATCCCCAAGCTGCTTGCCAGCATAGATGAGCCTGCAAACATGGAAGACATGAGTGAATTACAACATCAAGGCAACTAAAAAAATCATAAACCAGATCTGTCAACAATAACAAAAGTGATGCACCAGAACAAAGTATTACACTCAAAATGCATCTTCCAGGGTGAATGTTACACAAGTCTATTTCAAAAAGAAAAACTCACAGAACTGGATGACTACCTTTGCTGCACAGGTGGAATTCCTTCTTTCTCTTCAACACGTTCCTTAATCCGGTCAATGGTATCAGTTGGCTCAATATCAATCTCAATTTCTTTCCCAGTCAGAGTCTTGACCTTGATCATAGTTCCTCCCCTAAGCCTCAAAACCAAGTGAAGAGTCGACTCCTTTTGAATGTTATAATCTGCAAGAGTTCGACCTTCTTCAAGCTGTTTGCCCGCAAAAATCAATCTCTGCTGATCAGGAGGGATTCCTTCCTTATCCTATAAAAGTCAAGTCCACCATCAGCGATCAGCAAGCAATTTATTACAGAAGAGTTAAAAAAAACAGTCTAACATAGACACCAGCCCAAGCTCTGTCAAGCAGGTCAAATAAAAAGAAAATAAATTAAGCACGAATAGAGAATTTTATCACTAGATTGTATCCTATTAATCTTGGGTGACTATCACCATTGTAACAACCACTTAATATAAAGATAATCCACAATTCTAAAGAAGTCAAATTGAAGTATCTCATCGGTGAAAAAATCCGAGATAAGTTACACAGCATGAAACTTAAAACAAATCAAGACGACACAAATATTGTATCATATTTTGATGTTAGGTGATCATCACAATTTTCAACCTTTGAATGTCAAAGTATCTCATCCTAGGAAAAATCAGAAGTTAAAGTATTTCCCTTCCTAGACAATTTCAATCCAGACAATACAGCATCTAATCAATTAGTCCAAACTAGGAACGGAAGCAGCAAAACTGAAGCACTGTCAAAGAGTACAAATTCACCCGAAAGGAACCAAATAATTAATAAATCATATTTTCATATACCCATCCAACAATTTAAGTTTGTATTCTTTCTTCTAACTTTCCTTTTCGTTTTCTTTGCCTTTCTCGTCAACCAAACAGCAATTTAGCTACGAATTTCAAAATACAAATTCATTAGAAAGAAACCCAGAAAAGAATTCTTAAAACATAAGAAGATTTACCCTCACACGAGTCTATAGATGTTTTCACTAATCGTTTACTTCAACCAAAACACGAAATCAACTACGAACTCTAATAATAAGACTAATTCTTTAGAAAAACAAAACGAAAATAGTAAAGAAGAAGAACCTGAATCTTAGCTTTGACATTATCGATAGTATCAGAGCTCTCAACCTCGAGGGTGATAGTCTTCCCCGTAAGCGTCTTAACAAAGATCTGCATCTCCTTCTTATCGGGGTTTTGGCAAAGAAAGAATTTGTTGCTGCAATGCAATTCTGGGGCTGGCTTGGCTACTTGAAGAGAAGAAAACTGGGGACTGGGGAGTATTTGTGCCGTGGAATTAGGGAATCTCAAAATCTGTGTTCTAACGACTAGAATATGGAATACCTTAATGGTACCTTTTATATATGTAAAATCAATTGAGTATTTTATGAAGACATATTATATTTTATAATATCTAATGTACATTTTTATCTCATGCTTTATATACATTCTTATTTATTAAGTTCATTCTCTTTGTTTATATAAATTTATTTTCTCTCCATCTATGTATGTCTATAAATAAAGAAATTGTAGTTGATGGTAGATATCTTGAAACAAGAAATGAAATAGAAGATAGTTTTACATTTTTATTATCTCTCTAAATATTCTCTTTCAAAGTTATATTTCATAGTATGTTATCAGCACGAAGTCCTAACCAATTGAGAAAGATAATTTTGCTTTTAATTCTTCAACCAATTAGATTTTAATTTTATATACCACTCAACCAGCTTGAAGTCAACAACGAACCTTCAGCCTCCTTATGTCCCTTGAAGTGGCGATAAGTCTCCGATAATCCTTGTAGTTATCATAATTAATTTAAGTATCCAATTGTTATACATAGCATTATGGTAAATATTGAAAAACCCAAGTTCCACATCTAAGAACTGAGTGGAAGCAATTATCTGTCCTAGTGCCTGGATATGGAGATGTATCTCTAAGGGTAAGGTCTTGTTAATGTAATTATCAAAAATGGGAACACAAATGGCAGATAAGGTGAATGCATCGATATTCCTTCATTGTCATTTGCATGACAGCTTGAAGACTCAATATTTATCCGTCCAAAACCTTGAGATTCTATGGACAAGGTTGAAACAGAGGTATAATCATACCAAGACTGTTATCCTCCCTCAGGCATAATATAATTGATAGCATCTCAAGTTACAAGATTTCAAATCAGTGTTCCACTATAACTCAAGCTTATTTGATATTGTGTCTCGGTTATAGTTATATGGTGTTAAGCTTATTGAATAAAAGCTATTAGAGAGAACGTTCTTCATCTTCCATACTTCAAATGTTGTATTGCAACAATAATACCGGCAGCGTCAATTTAAGACCTATTCGGAGGTGATTTTTGTCTCTTTGACTACCGAACAGACAAATGAACTACTGCTTAAGAACCATGATCTTAGACTTGTTGGCTTGAAAGCATTGCCTGAAGCAAATGCTAGCTTTGTTAAGAATATAGGCCGATTTAAAGGCCATGAGTGTAGGCAAGGGCATAACCCACGTTGGGGTGATGGGAGGTTTAATCGCCTAGGCAATCTAATCTTAACCCAAATCATGGCAAGGGCAAGAAACCCAAGAAGGAGCTTGATGAAAGTATCTGCCATCGCTATGGCATGGCTAGA
Source organism: Theobroma umbraticum (assembly GCF_002168275.2). Lineage (NCBI taxonomy): Eukaryota > Viridiplantae > Streptophyta > Magnoliopsida > Malvales > Malvaceae > Theobroma > Theobroma umbraticum. Next base: position 1,648,903 of record NW_018397262.1, read on the forward strand.
CATTGGTCGCCTACTTGTCGTACACCAATGCATTTTGCTGATTTATACTAGGCATCCCTAAAAGATAAGACTAAGTGCATTGAAACTCATGCCATTGAGAATCCTACTGCTATGATCAATGTTAAGGCCAACAATGCCACCGTTGAAATGACTGCCTCTGCTCTTGGAGAAGTCAAAACATCTTTGGAAGTCCCTGATTTTTTCAAGGACCTTGATTGCCAAGATAAGGCATTAGATTGGTGGAGGACAACCTAGACTTAGGGTCTGAGGATTTTGCTATTTTTCTTATTTTTTTCTCTAAATGTATTACCCTTGGTTGATTATTCCCAAGGAAGAACAATATGGTCATTTGATAAAAATTATTATGAAATTGATTTCATATTTGTCATTTGAAATTTTTTTCCATGACTAATTTGCAAATTTTCATGATACTTGACACCTGAAGCTATCAATACAAGTGCAAATAGGAATCATTGAGAAAAAAAAAAGATGTTTGTTTGCTTGATAATGAATGACACGTACTTTATGGCAAGCACCTTTTCTCGAGTATGACATTATGTGAGGCAAATATCCATACAATATCAGATCCCGTTGGAACTATTGATAGCTTTGGAAATGCCACAATTGTTTTGTCAAATGGCAGCATCTTGCATATCAAGGAATCATTGCTAAGTTATCGATCAAAAATGAATCTACTTAGCTTTAAAGATGTACGTTGTAACGAGTACCATATTGAGACAATTTATGCGCAAAATAAGGAAAGCCTTTACATCACTTCTTACAAGATTGTAACACTTCGTATCCTCGTTTAGAAGTCAATACAACCCTGTCGACGAGATGAAGAGTTATTTGATATAAATTTAAGTGCCAAAGAGCGGTGACGGGTGAAAAGAATATTTTAAAATAAAATAATATTTT
>NW_018397262.1:1649920-1650042 GCF_002168275.2 Theobroma umbraticum
TTGTTCGTAGATCTCTTTGGTCATTGCATGCAAAAAAGAAACAACTTGAATCTTGCTCCTTTTGATCATGACATAGAAAGAACTTTTAGAAGACGTCGAAGGGAGAATTTACAAGTTGCAAC
>NW_018397262.1:1650420-1650535 GCF_002168275.2 Theobroma umbraticum
GCCAACACTGCAAAAATGAGGAACGATATCACCTCAATCACACAATATGATGGTGAGTCTTTGTATGAAGCTTGGGAGAGGTTTAAAGAACTACTGACAAGATGTCCACATCTTG
>NW_018397262.1:1650826-1650941 GCF_002168275.2 Theobroma umbraticum
GAGATAGTCATTCATATGATCAATGTCCATACAATTCCGAATCAGTCCAGTTTGAGGGGAATTTCAACAGGCAGCAAAATAACCCACACTCCAATACTTATAATCCTGGTTGGAG
>NW_018397262.1:1651236-1651401 GCF_002168275.2 Theobroma umbraticum
TACACAAGTCAATCCCAAAGGTAAGGAACATTGCAATGCAATTACCCTTAGGAGAGGAAAAGAAGTTAAATGGGTGATTGAAAAACCAATTGAATCTTCAAAGGAGCATGCAAATGATGACAAGATAATTGTTGAGAAAGAAGTTGAAGTGGAAAAGAAAGAAGA
>NW_018397262.1:1651501-1666658 GCF_002168275.2 Theobroma umbraticum
GCTTGATTTCTTTGATGTCAGCTAACATCGTTGAGACTGCCATGGTGATGGGATTCGGTGAAGCAAGGCTCCCAGATGTTATTGCATGGAAATGGGTCCACGAGTTCTTTATTTTATCACTTACTCAAGAGTAAAATCTCTTTGGGGTTTTCAACTTGTATTCCTACGTATAGTGAGAACTATAAGATTTTCAACAGCTTTCTTATTTATAAATGATGTGGATTTAATCCCTTGTGTACGAGGTGATTTAAGAATTTGCATATGAGTTTTGATAATGATTAATTTTATGAGAGCATGCATGTATATATGAATTTGATTTGGGTAAAATTATAAAAAGGGTTTTGACGGTAGAAACTTTTATTTACAATGAATTTGATATATATGTATGTATGGTTTGAAATAATTATCTGATATTAAAACGAATTTGCGGGTTTATATAGAAGGCACACATCTCCTCTTTAAGTTAAATTGTTTATATATTCTTATGTTTTTAACATTCAAATTCTTTGCCTTTGACTTGTTTTCCATCTACATCCTTCTCACGGAGCTAATGATCATTGAGTTTGTAAGACTCACCCTCTTTATTTCCTTTTGTGGATAAGTGATTAGAGTAACCGTGTTGTCTTGCGTATCTTGGCTCGTTGCGACATAGGTAATGGCATCTCTTAGACTTATACTCTGAGTTGCGCCGCTGCCTAGAAGTTGTTGTGTGTAAGTAGCTAAACTTGTAAAATTGTTAATCTAACGGATAAGTATGTACCTAAAGAATTTATGGTTGAGTAACGAACAGTCAGAGTAAATGTTAAATTGTTGGAAGTTTATGGACATAGAATAGTGTCATCTAGTAGAGAAGTACTAATTGCAAGTATTTATCTAACGATAGCATCATTGTCACAATTCGGTCATATACGTAGAAGCATATTTGATTTAATTAATAGGAATCTTAACTTAGGCTTGTTTGGGATTTGGTGAGTTTACTCGCAAGTCTCGGATGTCGGTAATGATTGAGTTAGAGGTCCTTACAAAGATAGGTCAGAAGACCATCCATGAGAAGTTGGAAGTTTTAACTATAGGATTATATTGTGTCACTGTTAAAGCTGTTAAATCCTACATTACCATGTCTTGGAAACTACTAAATCCTGATGAGTTTGGACTTTGGCATGATCGCCTAAGTCACTTTAGAGTTACAATGATGTACAGGATAATCCAAAATACTAGAGGACACCCTTTAAAGGATAAAAAGGTTTTGTTCTCAAAAGGTTGTACTTGTTAAACTTATTCACAAAGAAAGCTCATTACTAAACCATTTATGACAAAGGTGAACCTTGAATCCCCTTCATTCTTGCAAAGAATCCAAGGTGATATTTGTGGACTAATACAACAAGCAAGTAGACCGTTCTAATATTTCATGTTATTAGTGGATGCATTCAACAGGTGGTCCCATGTTTTCCTGTTATTAACATGCAACATCGCCTTTACACATTTACTTACGCAGATTATGAAGCTTCAGGCACATTTCCCTAATTATCCAATCAAGAGCATAAGGATGGATAACGCTAGAGAATTTACATCAAAGAGCTTTGATGCATACTATGCTTCACTAGAAATCGAGGTTGAGCACCTAGTTCCACATGTTTATACTCAGAATGGATTGGTAGAATCCTTGATTAAACGTACCCAAATTATTGCTTATACTCTATTATTGAGGACAAAGCTTAACTATTAAGCATTGGGGCATGCTGTTTTGCATGTGATGACACTAATTAAATTATGCTCCACTGCTAGTCTCCTACAGTCTCCCATGTAGTTGATTCTAGGTTATGAACTAGGCATTTTACATTTACACACATTTGGTTATGTTGTGTAGGTGCTTGTAGCACCACTAAAAAGGACTAAAATGGATCCACAATGCCGTTTGGGCAGTTACATTAGGTTTGATTCACCTTCCATTATTAGGTTTTTAGTACTAATGATGGTGATCTTTTTACCACCAAATTCGTAGATTGTCATTTTGATGAAACAGTGTTTCCAAAAAATGGGATACCTAAGGTTTCCATGGCTGAGAAGTAGAAACTAATTGAGATTTTCTCCTAGAATGAGAAAAATCTATAACATTTAGACCCAAGAATTCCTGAATGTGAAAATGAGGTGCAACGTATAATCTATTTATAGGTTGTTGCCAATAGATTTCTTAACACCTTTAATGATGTTGCCAAGTTACAAAGTCTCATATTCTAGTTGTGAATGTTCTAGCTATGATTGTTATTCCTAAAGAACAAGTTGAAATGGATCAAAATGGCTCACACCTAAAGCGTGGAAAATCGATAAGATGAAAAAACACTGTCCTTCAAAAACGAAGGGAGAGGAATTAAGAATCCACTCCAAACAAGACTAGTGCTGAGCTTGCTACAGAAGAGCCTATTCTCCCTAAAGAGGCATGAATCCATGAAAGGACAACCAACTTTTGGGAATACTAAGATTTCCATTACATATTGTAATGTGATTTGGGATTGAAATGAAATAATCATCGATGATGCTTTTGTACTTTCAGTTACTCATAAGATTATAAGTGATGATTATAAACCGTGATCTATTATCGAATGTCATCAAAGGTAAGATTGGCTTAAGTGGGAGCAAGCAATCCAAGTTGAATTATTTTCCATAGCTAAATGAGAGGTTTTCGACCTTATAGCTTGAACCCTTGACAATGTAAAGTTCGTTGGATACAAGTGGGTCTTTATTTAAAAACAAAAAATGAGGTTGTGAGGTATAAAGCTCGACTCGTTAACCAAGGCTTCTCTCAAAGACTTGGGATTGATTATGATGAGACGTATTCACTTTTGATGGGTATGATTACCTTTCGTTTCTTTATTAGTCTAGCAGTTTTTGAAAAACTGAAAATACGTCTTATGCATGTTGTGATGGTATATGCATATAGTTTATTATTGTTGTTGATTTGTCACGCAAGTGCATGTATCGTTAACAAGTAATATAGTAATGAAGTAAAATATCGTTCTCAGAGAGAATTGTTTAATTCCTAATGTTAGCTACTAAAATTATAACACCTTAATTTTATCCAAATAATTAAAATTAAAAAGAAAAATTAAAACTAATAAACTGAAACTAAAAGTAAATAGTAAATAAAACTCACTTAACTATTAGACCTAAGATTATAATATCCCTCAATACTTTATCTAATTATTATCTCTCTCTCTTAACTTAGTTTAATGGATTAAGTTGCTAACTTAAAGTCCTAAATTCTTTACAAGTCTCTGTCGAGTTTCTCATAAAAATACCTCTCCCAATTAATTACTATATGTTTAAGCAAATTATATTGAAGAAAAGATTCATTAAGTCTTGCTCTAATCTAGCTAGTATGACTTATAGGTGATGTCTACCTCTATAAGCAAATCAAACCACCTAATCAACTAGTTGTATTCGATCATACGCTATTCTATTAAGGTCTACCTAAATTTCCTTTGTCAAGGTTTAACTTAGGTTTCCAATTCAATCTAATTGGTGATCAAACAATTAGAAGCATTAAGAACAGACTAAAATAAACAATCTTAAATCCATCAAACATAAGCAAAAGAGGGATAAATAAATTAGACTACATATTGAGTTCAATCATAGTCTTAGATAAAAAGTTTAGTTCCCCATCAAGTCACTCACTCATCATTGAATAAAGTTTAAGCATTAAGAACAAAACCAAGAAAATAAGAGAATAAACAAAAAGATAGAAAAACTCAAGTGTTGTATTCTTGATCTCCAAATCTCCTTGAATTCTTTAAATTCTTCGTAGCTTCAATGACTCTTGTGGCTTGACTCTCAGCTGTTAATTTGGTGTTTTTTTCACTGTCTTTTTAAATCTTTCAAAAGGTTGTTTTTATACACTTTGAAGTTAGGCCAAGTTGGGTGAAGGAAGAAGTCAATTTCAGGTATGATTTCCTTGTCAAACTATGTGAGTCACAGCCTTGCCTAATTAATTAACAGAAATCATAATTGGTCTAGGATTGCCACAATATGTCAACTTCGACAAGATTTTTGACTACCTTACAAGCTGAACTAGGTGAAGTGTAAACATGAAATTGTATCTTTTTCTCTTATCTTTCCAATGGTCCAAGAATTGATTCATTTGAAGCTCTATAAAGAGAGTTATGGCCAAAATACCAAACATATGCAGTGGAAATCTACACCTCAAAATTGCTCTCTTTCTTTCACTAAAATTCTTTTTTCATTAAACACCTACAAAAGCATAGATAAATCAATAACAACCTATCTTAACCACATTAACACCAAATTAAGCATTAAATTAACCATGATTAGACTAACTCACCTAAAATAACTAATTTAAAATAATTAAATAAAATTTACTAATTTCTATGCATTACTACAAGAATTAGGCTAAATTACTATCAAAATTAAGCTCAAATAACTCTATATGATAGAGGTATCAATTATACTCCAATATTTTTATTAAAATTCTTGAGAGATTCAAAATGCCTGAAGCATACACTCTCCACTACTTATTCTCAATAAAGTTGCAAAGATCTTTGTATGGGTTAAAGTAATCCGATCACATGTGGTATCAAAGCTTAAGCGAGTACCTAATTAAGGAAGGGTATAAAAATGTTCCTATCTACCCATGAGTGTGTATTAAGACATCAGAAACTGGATTTTCTTTGATAGAAATTTGTGTTGATGATATGAATTTGATTAGAACTCTAAAAGAGTTACCTAAACCTACTGAATATTTGAAAAAGGAATTTGAAGTTAAAGATTTGGGTAAAACCAAACTTTGTCTTGGCCTAGAGCTTGAGCACAAAGCAAATGGAATACTTGTCCATTAGTAAGCATACATTAAGAGATTGCTTAGACGTTTTAACATGAACAAGGCTCATCCATTGAACACCTCTATGGTTGTAAAGTCTCTTGATCCCTAAAAGGACCTATTTCATCCTAGAGAACCTGATGAGAAGGTACTTGGTTCTAAAGTACCATATCTCAATGCAACTAGACTTTAATGTACTGGGCACAATATACCAAACCGGATATCGCTTTTGGGAATTTATTGGCATGTTCTAGTTTTGAGTCAACTTGGAAACACTAGAATGGAATAAAACGTGTCTTCCATTATCTCTAAAGAACCATAGATTTGGGATTATATTATTCCAAGGATTCCATTAACTCTAGCTTAGTTGGACATGCTAATGCTGGATATCAATTTGATCCGCACAAGGCTAGCTCTCAAACTAGTTATTTATTTTGATATAATGACACTGCCATTTCTTGGTACTCTACTAAGAAAACGCTAATAGCTACATCCTCCAACCATTCCAAGATTATTACTTCATATGAAGCTAGAAAAGAGTGTGTTTGGTTGAGATCCATTATAATGTATATTCATAATTCTTGTTATTTAATGCAAGTTACAAATTCTCCCACTATAAATTATGAAAATAATGATGCTTGTGTTGCACAAGTCAGAGGAAGATATATTAAAGGTGACAAGACAAAGCATATCTCATCGAATTTTTTTACACCGACAAACGTTAGGAAAGTCGACAAGTTGACGTTAAATAGATTCACTCTATCGATAATCTTGCAGATATTTTTACCAAATCATTGTCAACATCAACATTTAAGCAATTAGCATACGACGTTGGAATGCGACAAGTTAACGAGATGCAAGATTGATTTGCTCTTGGAGTGGCAAAGTATCAAATACTCCGAAAATGGTACACCCCAAAAGTGGCAATATGGCTCAATTGAGGGAAAGCAATTATGCACTATGCATTGTACTCTTTTTTCCTTTTAACTGGTTTTTATCCCATTGGGTTTTTCCAGCTTAAAGTTTTTAATGAGGCAATCTAGAAGTGGCATTATGGCTCAATTGAGAGGGGGTAATTATGGACTATGCACTGTATTTTTTTTTCTTTTTGATTGGTTTTTGTCCCACTAGGTTTTTCTAATTTAAGGTTTTTAATAAGGCAATACAATAGACATTCAAAGGGGAGTGTTATGAATATATGTGAATATCCATTGTATTTCATAATGTATCTCCCTATATCCAATGTATATATACATGTTGGTACATCCCTATCTCTTGGTTTTATTCAGTGTGTATACATTCTTATCTACTAAGTTCATCCCCTCTATTTATGTAAATTCATTTTCCCTCCATCTATGTGTACTTATAAATAAAGGCATTGTAGTTGATTGCAAGAATGCTAAAACAATAACTAAAATAGAAGATTTTCTTACATTCTTGCTACTTCTCTCTAAATATTCTCTTTCAAAGTTATATTTCATAACGAAGTAGATAATATTTTGAATAAATAAATTATTTTTTTTAAAATTTTTGACATTAAAACTATTAAATATAAATATTACAATATAATTTAATAAAAAAAACTTTGAAACTAAAACTCTATGTTTGACTAGATGCTCAATTTGGGGCCAATATCTTTGGGTTTTTGTCAATTTAGGGCCAACCGTTTCAATTTTAACAATCAAGGCCCAAAATGTTTTCCATTCCTTACAATTAAGGGATAAGGTAAGATGTGTCTAGCGCATGGAAACTGATTTGGATTTTTACCTTTGATGTGATAGGCGATTTTGATTTTTAGCAAACAATGCCATTTTGTCCAAGCAAAAGCAACTTTGTTTTCCCTTATTTGACTATTCTCATCGGTTAAATTTTCCCACCATTTCGCTTTCCCACAATTTGAGTTTTCCCACCATTGACCCAAATTACCTACACTTTGCCTCCTTTCCTTTTCGATCTACTTCTCCTTTCTGATCATTTTCCCTTTCCATCGTTTGAGCAATTCAAAAATTAAAGGGAAATGAAACATCTTGTCATATAAGATACGAAAAGGTAGTTTTGTTAGAAAATCTTTTATGTCAAGTTAAAACGGTTCAAATTATGGTGTGGTATGTAATAACTTTTTCGTCATGGCATATAACAGCTAAATCTTCAACATGGCATGTAACAATAATATTTTTCAATATGATGTGTAACAACTAAATTTTCAACATAGCTTCTACTAACTAAATCTTCAACATGGCATGTAACAACTAAATCTTCAACATGGCGTGTAACAACTGCATTCTTCAACATGGCATGTAACAACTACATTTTTCCACATGGCTTGTAACAACTAAATCTTCAACCTGACATGTAACAACTAAATCTTTAACATGGCGTGTAACGACTATATTTTTCAACATGGCATGTAACAACTACATTTTTCAACATGGCGTGTAACAATTATTTCCCACATGGCATGTAACAACTTAATTTTAAAACATGGTGTGGAACACTACATTTTTCAACATGGCAGTAACAACATTTTTTCCACAAAATCTCAAATCAAAATTCCCAACTTAGCATGCAACAATAACATTTCCCAACATTCTATGTAACAAATATTAGAAAATGACGTGTAACAACATCATTTTTCGACATGTCATGGAACAACTTTTTCGACCATGGTGTTTAACAACACATTATACAAGCATGCTCACTCACATATTTGCATATTGTGGAGAGAAGTTCACAAACACCTAAAAATCATATAGATCCTAGTATATCAACACTTCGTACAATCATTAGCAACACATCAAATAAATCATTAATAAGTTAACATCTAATGAAAATGGCTAACACTTCATATACAAATCATCTGCTGGATCCGTAAGTTTAACGGTAAACTAATGTGCTTCATTGAATTTTTGGCTCAACTGAGAGGTAGCCTAAGGCTTGTGGGAGTGGAAACTTTGACGCCTTGTTCCTGTCACTGATTGAAACAACGCTGGAACATGTCTCTAATGAATTCAATCTGAATGGTGATTGGCATTTGTCTTGCATGCTTCAGACACAAGTTAAGACCTTCCATAATGTTTGATGTCTTGAGTTGGTATCACCTTACCAGTGACTGTGCATGTGCTTTTCTCTGAGGAGAGGAGAACTAGATCAGAGAGGAGATAAACCAAAACGAGTGAAATTGAGAGAAAATTAGGTGTAAGATTTAGATCAAAACAATGTCGTTTGGATAACATGCCAAGTTAGCTGCCATGTCATCAACTCATATGATTTTCTGTCGCATGTGATACATGCTCCATCCATTTGTCAACTTAGCCCTTAATTGTAAGGAATTGAAAATGTTTAGCCCTATATTGTTACAATTGAAATGTTGGCCTTTAATTGAAAAAATGCCCAAATGTTTAGCCTCAATTTAAGTATTTAGCCTCTTCAATTCAAAATTTGATTCTATGAGGAATGTGACATTTTGTTTTTTTTATGGTCAGGGACTAAGCCTTTTATCTCAAGTACCTTCCACACAATCTAGCCAAAAAATCAATAATATCTAATGAAGCACACATTATAGCCACGAGTTAGTTTATGAAATTCAATAGAAAATCATAGACACATCAAAGGTCATATACGCAATCACTGATCTCATAGAAGAAAAAATGTTTTATTAATAATGAAAAGAGTATAAAGGGGCCATGAATAGAAACGCATCATCATTGGGTCATAGGGGTAGTCTTAGATTGATAGCCGTAAACATACTTTAACTAGTGAGACAGCCTAACAATTTATATACTACTCACCTCTATAAATACGTAACATACTTTTACAAGTATGGCCAAGGGCGGAGCTAGTCAACTTTTGTTAGGAGGCCAAAGATAAAGAAATAAGGATATTAAAAATTAAAAATTTTAAAAACTAATATGTTGAACTTAACCAATGATCAAAAGATTGATAATAGAAAATAATTTTACATAACATGTAAATCAAGAAAGAAAGACTTACAATAGTCTTTTTGAAAGTTGTACTTGACCATGTTTCTTAAATTCAAATTCATCAATTATTAATTCACATTGCTCTTGTTCATGAGCTGAGGCATTGAGGGTTGGTGGCTCAAGTGGAGGAGAATCATTTGGACTATTTGTATCTTTTCTTTTAAAAATTTGTCAATTGTTTTCAATTTACTCATACTTTAATCAAACTTGAAAAAAAAAATTAATGCAGTCAATATCCAATATTCGTATTTTATTTTTATTTAAACTTATAATACTAAATATAAAACTATAATGCATAAAATATAAATAGTTAAATACAATATACAAGATTAATAATCAGGATTGTTTAAAGGCTATATATTCAAGATAGTTTCCTTTCAATTAAATATAAAATGTAAAGAACATTCAAAAGATATACTCAAGATAATTTTCTCTTACATAATCAAAATTAATAAAAAAAATGATACATTGATAAAATATTAAATAACAATGTAATAGTAGAACTTATATTTAAAAACTACATAATAATTTATTAATTTTTAAAGTTTAAAATCATAGAAAATAAAATTCATATATAGAAAAAAGAAGAATATGGAAAGTAGAAGATAAAACCCACATATAACATAACAAAAAAGAGTGAAGAAGAATATGATCGATGATTCATAGAAATTTAGAGAAGAAAATCTATAAAAACTTAGAACGTATAAGTAAATAAAATAGAAATGAAAAATAAACAAAAATAAATAAAAATAATAATATAAGTTGAAAGAAAAAAATTTAAAATTGAGTGAGGCATGTGGGATTATTTTTTGTTATTCTTTATTTATATTAATTAACAAATAAATAATTATTTTGAAGGGGTCATTAAATGAATATATTAAAAATTTTATATGACATAAAAGAAATTTAAAAATTTGGAAGGGGTTTCTCCCTTATGTATGGCTCCAAGGCCCATTATAATACTTAAGATGAGAACACATCTTCCCTAAAGTGTCCTCCCCCTAAAGAGTTAAGAAACCTTTACAAGTATACTTTCAAGGATCATTACATTGTTCAAAATGATAACACTTTTCCCCTAAAGCACAAAATGACTTAGTCTTCTAGGCAACTCTACCTTATCAAGGCCCTATACAAAGGTTGGCTCATGACATCCTCCTTCACTCAATCTGTGAACATCCTCGTTAAGTTGGTGCCTTGGAATTCTTTGATTTTCTACTTAAGGCACAAAGACTAGTGTGGTCCTCTTTATAAGAATTTCCTATACTTGGTGCTGTGATGGTAGCTTAGTATTCATGGTGGGTCTCATGGCTTGGCTTTAACTTGCATCTGCTAGATCTGCATGAAATGGTTTCAAGTTGCTAACATGGAATACTAGATGTACCTTCACCCATTTTAATGGATCAATCTTGTAGGAGGTTTTCCCCACATTAGTAGTGATTATTAGTAAGCCTTCATACTTCCGCACTAGCTGTCGATCTTTTTTTCTTAGGAACCTAAGCTGTTTAGGTACTAGCTTCTCAAGCACAAGGTCACCTGCATTAAAAGTGTCGAGCTTTTCGACCCTTGTCTGACCTTTTCTTCATGCAGCTTGAGGCCTTCTCTAAGTACACTTGACCAATCTCTATGTTTTGTTTCCATTTCTTGGCAAAGTTAAAGGCTTAGGAGCTCTTCCTTTGATATGACTCCACTAAGGTGTGAGGAAGCCTGGGTTGTTGCCAAGTGACAACTTTAAGAAGGATCTTGTTGGTAGAGAAGCTTTTCTACAAATTGAAATATAGTTGAGCCACATCCAGAAATGTAAGCCAATTTTTCTAGTTAGCTTGTACGGAATCTCGCAAATATTCCTCTAATAATTTGTTGAAGCGTTCCATTTGGCCATCAGTCGGGGGATGACAATTGGAGGAGATATTAAGTTCTGATCCCAATAGATTAAAGAGTTTTTTCCAAAACGATCGCTTATGATGTTTTAAGGTATGCCCCAATATTTCACCACATGCTTGAAAACCATGCAAGCAACATCCTCTACAATGCCAAACTTTTAAACTGGGATGAAAGTAGTGTACTTCGAAAAACAATCCACCACCACCAGAATAGACACCATATCTCTAACTTATATTCTATAATAATTTTATTTTTTAAAAATTTTGACATTAAAATTGTTAAATATTAAATATAAATATTACAATATAATTTAATAAAAGAAACTTTAAGGTAAAACTTTTTTGTGCAATTCAAAGTTTGATTTTTTGTGGAACAGGGCAATATGACCTTTTGTTTTTCGTTATGGTTACATTAGTCTTAAACTTTTTGCTTTATTTTTTGTTTTGTTTTCTTTATGGTTACATCAATCCTAATTTATTTTTCTTCATTTTTTCATTTTTATGAATGATGCATTTTATATACAATATCAATGAAAATAAGATTGAACCTCCTAAGATCTTAAACATATTTTTAAGTAGGCATAATGTTTTAATTTTTTTTTAAATTATTAAAAAAATTTAAATACATTTTTATTTTTTATTACATCTAAAAAAGTTAATATACTTTTATTTTTTGGTCAAATAAACTCTTATGACTAATGGTTGACTAATTATCATTAACTAAAGGGTAAAATACACTAACACCCTTAACTTTTAATAGTAATTATACGTAGGTCCACTAGTTTTTAAAGTAGACACTTTGCCCCAAACATTTAAATAACATTAATATTAAATATGAAATATCTAAAATGCTCTTTTCATTTTTCCTTCGTTTTCTATCTGTTAGGTTGGTCAGTGGTGTCCTTTACACCAACTAACCACCAATCTCCACCTTGCGCTCCCACAAAGAGCACCAAATCGATGCTCCCTAAGAGCACCAAATCGATGCATTTTACATTGAAACTTGTTTGTAGGAATGAGACGTTGTTCTTCAAAATTTTTTTCTTTCCCAATTTTGTTAAATTTGTTATGGAAAATTTGGAGAACTTGTTTTATCTTCCACCTAGGACTTGTGATGCAATAAAACTCTAGAGATTTTGATTTTTCAAATCCTCCTCTTTCCCTAATTGTGTACCAAATAGTTTTAAAAGCACTCTATGTATAGTACTAAATGAGAGAGTTCTCTAAAAATTAATCTATTTGATTTTATTTCTAAACTATTTTAACTAAGTTTTTGACTCATGCATTGCATGGTTTAAATTTAAATATCATAATAAAAGAACTTTGCTTAACCAAGCTAAAGTGTTGTTTTGCTAAAAGTTAATAATTGTTTGGAAGTATGAAAATCTCATTAAAAAAGGGTACAAATCTATATAAAAATTTTGCTCATTTTATTTTTTTATTTTGGTCAAATAAATTTTGATTATTAATAGTTGATTAATTATCATTAATCAAAACACTATTTGTCATTTTTTATGCAATACAAGAAGGACATGGTGATAGAAAGTGAAATATTATGTGACCACATCATTATGCCACAACTGTATGCCACATCATCATCCAAAATGACATATAAATGTATCACATCTAGTTAACATGTTATGTTATTAGAGCTAATCCTATGTGGATTGATTCAAAAATAAAATGGCTTTAAAGAGAGAGAGAATAGGGTAAAAGAGAGAAATTGAGTGTTTTTGCAGGTAGGCTCAATGGAGATGAAGCTAGGGGTGAACATTCGGTTAAAATGGTTAATTCAGTTAAGAAATACCATTAATCGACTTAACCAACCTTCTTCAAAACATTAACCGAATCTACTAACTAAGGGACTTTCACTAACTATAAATAAAATAAACATATGCATTTGACAAACTAAGTTATGGTGTTATTTTGATTTAAAAAAAGCTAACTTACAAAGAAAATACAAAAAATTAAATAAATAAAACCATGTCTCAAACCCATATTTTAAATGACAACTTCAGAAAAAATTGCAACCATAGGTGAAAAATATGTTGAGTTATGTTAAGGTTTCACTTAGAAAAGGTGCAACCTTTATTAATATATGGAAAAGTTTAGCTTGGTACCCTGTATTCAAGCAAATATTGATCATTTACAAAATTATTAAGTAAAATTACAATTCCTTATATGTGAAAACTCAATTTTTCATATTATGGAAATTTGGTGAAAATTTAAACTTTGATGAATTATGTATTGGTAACGATTATCTATGATAATTCCTTATCATTTGATATAAATTTTTCCATATTATTTTGTTATGGTCATGGATGAATGATGGTTGTATTTAGCAAGTTTGAATTTAGAGGTTCAACCCTTAATGGTTATAAGTCAATCTTATGGCAGAAAGTATGAAAATCTTGAAGAATTCACAACCATAGTTGACCCTACAACTTCCCTAGTCAACCTTATGACAAAAAGCATGAAATTCTTAAAGAAAACATAGCCCTAGTCGACTATAGCTTCTTTTTGACAAATTAGTATATAAAGTGTTAAAAACGAGCCCTAACTTTCATTTTATTTTTTCTCAGCTTCCAACTAGTCCCCACCAATGACCAAACCTTCTTTTAACCTTTCAAAACCCCACTGGACAAAAATTCTACCTTCTAAACTCAAATCTAAGGTAAGATTTGGCATTTTTGGGTTTTAATTACAATGTTTCAACCTAACTCAAGGGTTTTGTAAATTTCAACTCATTTAATTTGAATTTGAGATAAGATTTTAGAGGTTTTTGTTTTGCAACAAGCTTGTGGAGGTAAGAATGATAATGATTTCATTATATATGATTTGAGTTGAAGTTTTGTGTAGTATCGGCTTGAAACGAAAAGTATGAGTTTTATTGGTTAGTTTTGAATAAATGGGTTTGCTGGAAAATAGGAAATTTATGTTAGAAATCGTTGTGTTAACTAGGTTACTATTGTTGGTTTTCCACGCAAGTGCACGTATCATTAACAAGTAATATACTAGAAAGTAGAATTCATTCCCACGAAGAATTGAATTAATTCCTAATTGCTAACTACTAAAATTATAACACTCTAATTTTATGAAAACAACCAAATTATTAAAAAGAAAAATTGAAACTAATAACTAAACTTAATCTAAAATCTATCAACAAAATTATTTGATTAAATTCGAGTGAATATAAGAGCTAAGATTATGATGTCCCTCAATATTGCATTTGATTATTGTCTCTCTTTCTTTACTTAGTTTAATGGATTAGGTTGCTAACCTCGAGTCCTAAATTATTTATAAGTCTCTGTCGAGTTTCTCATAAAAATATCTCTGCTAATTAATTTATTATATGTCTATGCAAATTAAATTGAAGATAGATTAATTAAGTTTGTGTTCTAATTTTGGCTACATATGGCTTATAGGTGTATGTCCACCCTATATGCAAATCAAATCACCTAATCAACTAAGTGTATTCGATCATACGCTATTCTATTCTAGGTCTACCTAAATCTCCTTCGTCAAGGTTTAACTTAAGTTTCCAATTCAATCTAATTGGTGACCGGTCAACTAGAAGCATTAAGAACAAAATAGAATAAACAACTTAAATGCATAAAACATAAGCAAAATAGAGATAGATAAATTATACTATGTATTGAGTTCAATCATAATCCTAGATAAATAAATTAGTTCCCCATCAAGTTATACATCATCATCAAATAAAGTTTAAACATTGAAACTAAACCAAGAAAAATAAAGAAAAAAGAAACTCCAAGAGTGAAAATGTTTGATCTCTAAATCTTTTTTAATCCTTCAATTTCTTTTTAGCTTCAATGAGACTTTTTTTTCAATGATTTTGTGGCTTGAATCTCAATTGTCAATCTAGCATCTCGCTTTCTCCTAAAAGTCCTTTGAAAGGTTATTTTTATAGGGCTTTGAAGTTAAGCCAAGTTAGGTGAAAAAAGAAGTCAAATTCTAATAAGGATTTCTTTATCAGACTACATGGGCCATGACCTGCTTCCTCTAAAGTCGCGGCCTTGGCCATTTAAATAGTAGAAATTGTAATTGTTCTAGGACTGCTGCATTACTCCAACTTCGACAAGATTTTTAACCACCTTCTAGCTGAATTGGGCAAAGTGGCAAACATGAAAGTTGTAGTTTTTTCTCTTATATTTCCAATGGTTCTAAAATCACTTCATTTGGAGCTTTGTAGAAAAAGTTATGGCCAAAATACCAAATCATGTGCAGTAAAGGCCTGCATCTCAAAATTTCTCTCCTTCTTCCATTAAAAGTCTTCATTCATTAAACACCTACAAAAGCACAATAAATCAATAACAATCTATCTTAATTACATTAATACCAAATTGAGCATAAAATTAACTAAGATTAGTTTGACTCACCTAAATTAACAATTTAAACTAATTAAATAAAACTTACTAATTTCTATGCATTGCTACAAAAACTAA
>NW_018397262.1:1666758-1668058 GCF_002168275.2 Theobroma umbraticum
TCCGAAACCTATTAACGGGTATGTTTATAGGTTTATAAGGTCCATAACTCTTCAGTTCTTATCGACAGACCATACATATCCTCAGAAGCAATTTTACCGAATGCATTCCTCGCCAGTTCAACTTCTGAGCATTTTCGTAGTGGTAGAAGCATTTTGGAGTGGTTATTATTTGCATAAAGGTAGTTAACATATTATGCAGTGAGAGGAAGTTCACATTATGCTGAGGAAGGTATAATATATTTTTATTTTATTTTGAACCATGTGGAAAAATGGTAATTTTTCATGTTTTTCATTTTTGGTTTTGAGCATAAACCTATACATATTGCTTGTTCATATTAATATTCTTGTTGTTTGAAATGTTGAATAAACATGAAGGTGGTATTGTCGGTGTCGTTGGGGTCAAAAAGTGACTAGGCATACATGGCTTGTTGATATGAATGCGTTAAGACCCTCTGATAGGAATTGGGTTGAGGGTTTAGATATTGTGTGACAGAGGGATTTTTTACGTGGTTGGCACCTTATGCATGACTGCATTTTGACATAAGGTCACTTAGGGTGTGCATCATTGCATAAGGGTTGATATGTGATTGCGTGACATATTGATAGGTCATTGTGTGACAGCATGACTAGATTTTGCATTGGGGTTAGGGTGTGCGTGATTACGTTAAGGTTTAACATCGCGTTAATGGTTGATAAGTCATTGCATGACTTATTGATAAATCATTATGTGACAGTATTACTAGATTTAAGCATGGCGTCACTTAGGGTTTGTGTGATTGCATTAAGGTTTAACATAGTATGACTGGTTGATAGGTCTTTGCATGACTAGTTGATAGGTTATTGCATAAATATCATTCAGGCATGGCATCACTTACTGTGTACCTAATTCGATTTTTTGTTCTTTGCATTATGTGACTTGTTTATAGATTATTGCGTGATTTAATGTTAGTAATTGTGTGACTTATTTATAAGGCATTGCGTGACTTTTTTGAATGAAATTGCACAATTGTCATAATTGCATGAAATTTATCTATATGGCATTGCATGACCAACATTGCAATCATTCTATATTATTTTGGGTCAACTGTAATGCTTTAATATATATATATATATATATATTGATTTACTTAAAAATCCATACTCGACACTTGCATTAATTATTCTATTTCAGGGCTGTTTAAAAATAGTTAAAATTATTGTGAGGGTTATTTTTGGAGTGAGCTTTTCAGAAGGGCTATTTCTTAGAAATTCCTTTTATTTTTTTGTTAATCTACAATGATGGTATTAACGTGACTAAAAT
>NW_018397262.1:1668158-1683266 GCF_002168275.2 Theobroma umbraticum
TTTTTTGTTGTATCATTAACCAATTTTTCTTTTTTGTATCATATAACAAAGAGAAGGGCAATAAGAACAGTTTAATATTCATTGATGTCATAAGCATGCGGGTCCAATAACAACATTGTTTTTTTCTTATTCATATCTTAAATTTTATTAGTATTTTATGCAATTTACATTCAAGAGGTCATGAGTTTGCATATGCCAACCCCCTAACTTTGTAGCCTATATAAAATGTTGCATTGCATTACGTGACATAGGGTTATAACTAGTTGATATTGAATTGCGTGTATGGTGGATATTAAATCGCCTCACCAGTTGATATTGATTTGTTGATATTGATTTGTGCGAGTATTTGATATGGAATCACGTGACTACTAAATTTGGAATCACATGACTAGTTCATATGGAATCGCATGACTAGTTGATATTGAGTCACGCGAGTTGTAAATATGGAGTGGTGTTACTAGTTATTATGGAATCGCGTGATTAGTTATTTTAAAATCACGTGAGTAGTAAATATGGGTTCGCGTGACGAGTTGATATTGACTCGCATGAGTAGTAAATATGGAGTGGTGTTGCTAGTTATTATTGAATCGCATGACTAATTATAAAATTGCTTGAGTAGTAAATATGGGTTCACGTTACTAGTTGACATTGACTCACATGAGTAGTAAATATGGAGTGGCGTTACTAGTTATTATTGAATCGCATGACTAGTTACTATAAAATCACCTGAGTAGTAAATATGGAGTCGCGTGACTAGTTATTTATCCAGTTCGCGTGACTAGTTGATATTGAGTCACGTGAGTGGAGTGGTGTTACTAGTTATGATGGAATCGCGTCACTAATTTTATATGGAAAAGCATGACTTTTTGATATGAGATTGCATGACTCACTTATTGTGTGCCATGTTCTTTGAAGCAAGGTAAACCAATTATGATTGACAACAATATCAAACCATAACCCAACC
Source organism: Theobroma umbraticum (assembly GCF_002168275.2). Taxonomy (NCBI): domain Eukaryota; kingdom Viridiplantae; phylum Streptophyta; class Magnoliopsida; order Malvales; family Malvaceae; genus Theobroma; species Theobroma umbraticum. The sequence continues at coordinate 1,669,123 of NW_018397262.1, forward strand.
CCAATTACAATCATAACAAAATATCCAGTTGAATACCCTAAACCCTCGACCAGCAATATGAGTAAACACATGAAAATTAAACCACATATTGAGCGAATAAAAAAAACAATATACCACAAATTGTTTAGCAAATAAATTACAGTATCCCTAATCTAGTTAACTCACAACTCTCAAAATATGAACATCTATCTACTATGCTTGACTCAGCCAAAACCAATGGCAACTAACTTCCTTTTGCTCTAAGGTTAATGTTGAATAAACTCATATTAGGACTATATCTTTTGACCAGACTTCTTTTGCCCGATCAGCTGTATCTATTTTTTGCATTGGAAGATTCTCAACATTTTGTATCCTTAATTTGAATGTCTACATTTTATCAGTTTGGTTACTGAGTTTCTCATCAATCTTTACAAGCATATTATACATCAGATCATTTGATACAGGATCTAGAACAACTCTAGATGGACCACTGGATGGAGTATCATGGGCAAGATGAACTAGGCTACCTTTGATAGAGTTAAATGACCCATCAACACTCATCTCATATCCCCTTTTCAGGAGCCATCCAATAGAGACATTACGAGGCCTACGAGTGGTCCAATCAGCTAGATATCTATTGCTTTAGATCGCTTTCTTCTTAGCCAGAGCTGATATGATGTTCCCATATAGTAGGGTTATCTCATCTCGTAGTGCAACTCTTCTCATTTTGATGATCATATATTGTGCAATATTCAAGCCAAACTGGGTTCCAATTGATTCCATCATCCACAGATCCTCAATGCTAACATGTCTTAAATGATTGATCCTTCCTTGTAATGTGAAGGCCAAAAAATTATGTACTAGCCTAGCTATTGCAGAATGCAAATGATGATCAGAACATGAATTTGTTGTGTATGGTTCTTTTCTTCCTATCATGTTGGCCCATATGCCCGACGGCTCATAAAATAGGGGAAGTTCGTATTGTCCCTCTCAGAACTCTATTTTCAGAAGCTTCCCAATTTCAAAGGCATTCACTGTAAACTCTATTCCTTCTAAAAACATGTTCAAAACATTACGGTTAAAATCACTAAGATTTTTAAATTCATTTTCCCTCCAGTGTATGCTAAAGTAAAATTCCCTAACAAGAGTCAGGCTATAATCCATATATGGAAATGTACTTAGACCCTTAAGTTTACCTATGTCAAAAAAAGTATTTAAGTCATGCTCAAGGTCTACGTATTCATTAAAGCTTTCCCAATTTACCAATTTCCCACATGATATGATGGCATTTTCTATTACCATATAGCTAGCACCATGTTCATCATTCCTAAACCGTGAGGACGAGGACAGAGTGTTACCTAGTTTAATGGAAAAACCAATTGATGTGGCAGGCAGTTCAAGAGCTAGTTTCCATTTATTATTTAAGCGTAGACTAGAGTATTCATCATTACCCATAATTTCATCACCATGGCCACCTACATTGAGTGTGCAAGAAGATGTGGCCATTGCTTAAGACCATGTAGGAGGGTTCTGGTTGAATGGTTGAACTTACAACTAGAGATAGGTTTAAGAGATTTTTGTTGAATTATGGGTTAGGGTTTAGGGTATTATGGATAACAGGAGACAAAAGAACATCGATTTGAATCTAAAAAGATTACATTGTAGCGTTTGGTTTGTAAGCATTTTACCGAAAATGTAATGCAAATTGACAAAATTACCATTTTGTATAAAGAAAATGTATAAGTTCCTTAAACCCTAATTTTTAATATAAAATTTGACTTTTCAATATTAAACCAATTATATTTAAAAAAATAATAAAATCAATTGCATTAGAATTATTTTAAAACCCGACTTCATCAAAAGTTCACAACCACTACTTCATAAAAAAAAATCATTTTTTACACTTGTATTTATGTATTTTATTTTTAACATTTTTGACTTTGGTCATGATGAGTAAACATACATTAATAAAATGTATTTACCCTTTCTGAGCTCTGTGGCACACTAAAAAAGCTGAGAATATCAAAAGTTCACTTTCTTATTGACAGATTGACCCATCATGTCTACCCTCAAGCAAATTTCCCTTATACTTTATGCATATTAAATATTTTTGCTTTTATTTAATTGTTTACAAAGATAAACAAATTATGAAAGAGTACAATGCATTTAATGATCTCACAATATTATCTTAAGAGGCATATATCTTGATGCTGGATATTGTTAGACGGTAGAGTATCATCTCCAAACTCTGTCAAACTCAAGTTCAAATAGTAATATTCAATGCAAATGTCAATGGCTAGTTGGAAACAATCCCTAACAATTGACGTCTGAAGGGCCACTATCTTTAGGTACGACACCCATAATGTTATCAAAGTTTCTACTCCGCATTGGATAACCATTTCTTGTGTGCTCGAGTTGTCTGCAAATTGAACATGCCTTGGGTCATCATCATTGTCGAGCCATCGGCTGAGTAGATGATGTTTCCTCGTTTGTCGATGGACCTGTAAATGGAGTCTGGCAATTTTGTCTATTATGACCATAGCTTTTGCACTGTGAACATTTACCTCATCGATTGCCTTCCCCAGCTGATAGAATCTTTTTCATCCTAGGTCTTCCCGCTTGACCTTGCCAAGTTGGTGGCAAAACAATAATTTGTTGAATGTCATGGGGGATGTCCCACTCACTAGGATGCCCAACTAGGCAAATGGGAACCACATATCCCTCCACCCAAGATCGAGTCTTGTAATAGTATGAGTAGCATTCAATGGCTACACGTTTGCAGTTACTGCCAAGGCAATGAAATCACAATTGGTGAACAATATAAAAATTCAATTCATCATGCACAAAATAAGAAAACATGATTATTCATATCTTATTGCCACCATGGCATGCGTGCAGAGGAGTAGATCGGTCTAGAACTCACTGCGTGAACACATCTTGGTGGACAGGTTGACGACTGTGTCCTTAGTCCTGCCTATAACTTGAAACTCCACCCGATCGATTGGTTGTATGAAAAGTGACATGCTTCATTGAATTGTGTGTTCAATAGATCAATAGCCCAAGGGCTAAGGGGCGTGGTCAAATTCAATGCCTCATTGTGCGGGTCATGGAACCAACGTTGGAACATGCCTTTGATGTACTCGATCGAGACGGTTATTGACATTTTCCTTGCATGCCTCAGGCAGGAGTTAATACACTCTGCAATGTTGGATGTCATTAGCTTGTATCACCTTACTGGTGATAGTGCACATGCCCAACTCTCAAGGCCTAATCTCATAAGGTGATCATAAATAGGTTTGTAAAGCTGTTTCAATTGATTCATATGTCTGTTAAAATCGATGAGCCTCTAACGGTTCGTGACCAAGGTGAAAATCGCGGCAACATCTTCGTGTTTGAACATGCTTTTAATGTTTCTCCCTAAGTGGTAATTGCATAGACCATGATACGCATCCTTGTACACTTTCTCAACTGCATTCTTAATGCCAAGATGCTGATCAGAAATGAATATAGTATTTTTAAGACAACCAATCACACAACGCAATTGGTTAAGAAACCACAACCAAGACTTTTCGTCCTCCACGTGGCTAATGCCAAATGTACCTGGATATATCTACTCATTCTCATTTTTGCATACTGCAACAAATAGAATACCTTTGAATATGCCTTTCAGATGTATGGCATCGATAGCAACTACAGGCCGCATTACAATACTGAACCCCCATATACATGACTGAAATCCTCAAGGGGAGGTCATGGCGTCATGAATTGTCCAAGACACAGGCTGCGGCCCTTATTTAAAAAAAAAATTGGAAGAGGTAGGTCGTGGCTTCCAAAAGAGGAGGCCGTAACCCAATGAAACTAACAAACACGGGCTATGACCTCCAATCTTTAAAGAATGTGGGCAGTGGCACCCATTGTGGTAAGCTGTGACCCATGTTTTGTGGGCTGCCAACAATGGGTAGTTTACAAGGAAAAAAAAAAGAAAAGGTGTGAACTGTGGGCTGTAATGCATATAAAGCAAGGCCATGGCCTCATGGAGAAATCTAAGGGCATCAGCGGCTCCTCTGTAGTGGACGCCCACTGCCCAAAGACCCTAATTAGCCCATTAACCAAATGCCTCACCCTCATCTATAAAACCCCCACCCATTTTTTTTAACTCCAGCACACCTACCTCTCCTTTTTTAGTGCAACTTTTTGCAGTTTCCTCTTTTTTCTCCTACCCATCACTTTTTGTCTCTTTTCTACTCTTCCCCTCACCATTATTCCCCTTTCATATTTCTTTCTCCATTCTTATTACCTATATCAATCTCTTCCCTTTTACACTTACTTTTAACATTTTTGCTCAAGATTTCAAGTAAGTTTCAATATTTCTTTTATTTATTTGTTTATTTATAATATTTTTTTTCTTTCTTTTAAGAAATATTGTTGACTTGCTTCACATTATTTATTTTGTTGGAAATTTGTGATGAATATTGATGATTCTTGAGACATTGTGCTTAATTATTTACTGGATATGGTAGATTGTTTAGATTTGTTCTTTAAATTTCAAGGGTAAGTCGAAATTGGGGAATATGGGTAAGTTCTTGATTTTAAATTTTTTTATATGCCTAGTAGTCTAAAAATATTATAATTATTGGATTTTTACTTTATATTATGGGCATTATTTTAATGATAAGACATATGAGCTGATATTGTTGGTAGTCTATTATGTTTTATTGGTACTTTTCTTTTCTTTTGGTTGAGAATTAATTATAGGAAATTTGAGAATGGCACCTAATCGGGTAAGACAAAATTCCAGTTTTTCGTTTGATCATACCAGATTTGTGTCAGCTGACGCTGTAGCTAGACACACTAGTTCTCTTGCCAACAAAATTGCAATACTCGAACAAGGATTGGATCAAGTGTTGATTACACACCTTGACCTTCAATCGATGATTGATGGATGCCACTGGCAAAACTTTTGTGCATCGCCAATAGCTGCAAGTCTCCCTCTAGTAAGAGAATTTTATGCTAACACTGTTAAGGCTACTAATGGTTTTGTTTTTGTGTGAGGTAAATTAGTTCCATTCTCGAGCCATGCTATCAATGAATTTTATGAAACTCTTGATATTGACAACGATGACTATGGCCAATATTTGGCCAAGCATGAGGATAGGGATGATATCATTCATATACTCTATAAAGAGCGTGCTCAATGGCGTTTCTTCAATAATGTACCAGTTTCATTCAAGAGGACTGTGATGAAACCAACTTCTAAGAGATGGTCATATTTTGTGGCTTCCAAAGTAGTTTTTACCACACAGATTAGTGATGTCACAAAAGATCGAGCCATCTTAATTCATTCCATCATGATTGGATGCACTATTGATACTGGTTGCATAATTTACAAAGCCATGACTCACATTGCATAACCCAAATGTGAAGGCTTGTGGTTCCTTTCTCTTATTACATCTATGTGCAAACAAATTGGTCTATATTGGGATGCTAGTGAAGAGTTGTTTCACCATAAACTTCCAATTGATCTCAATCTCATCTTTCGAAAATCTCTAAATTTTACTGGAGGTAGTTTTTATTCTACACATCATCTTCCTTCTCCACGACCAAGACTATCAATGACCTAGAGAATTGAGAATCATGGGCAACAATTTGAGCAACACATAACTTATCAGACCTAATGGAATCAACATATGGACCACATTTTTCAAGCTTAAGTTGCTTTTATGGGCATGGACATGTCTACTCTTCCACCAGCACCTAATCTTCCTAAGGTTGCTAATGAGGCAGAGGACAATGAGGACAATGATGTAGAAGATGATGGAGATGAAAAGGAGGATTAAAGCTTCTCCAGATTGATCCAACCATTAGGGGAGTATTCTTTACCTTTCCTTTATTTTTTCTAACATTGAGAATAATGTTTGGTTTGAGTTTGGTGGGTGAATTTATTTTTCTAGTGGTGAATATTTTGTGAAAGTTTTAGATTTAATTTTATTTGCATGTTTATTTAGATTTATAAATAATTTAGGATTACTTGGTAAATGAATTTATTATTTGTTCGAATTTTAAGAATTTAGAGTAAAATTGTGTCAATTGTTTTTCAATGATTTCTATATCCAATGATGATAACTAGTTGACTTGAATTCTTATCTTTTGGTGAAAAAGGTTTTTGTTTGGATTCATGCTAAAGTCTTTTGTTAAGTATCATTGTTAGGATATGACTTCAACAATTTTGAGCACTATATCTTTTACTTTGAATTATTATAAATATCTAGAGAAGGTTTATATTGATGTGAATTGTAAATTATGTCATGAATTCTAGAATTTTCTTGATTTTCTCTCGAGGCGAAATACTAAGCAATACTTAGTTAGGAGGATGATTTAGGCCACCTTTGGACTATTTGAGCCTAACAAGCTTACCTTATTAAATTTTATCCCTAGTATACCCCTTTTGAGTCAAATTTCCCTTTTCTTTGTTTAACTGCATAATAATGAGCCTAGCTTTAAAATAAAATTTTCAACTGCATGTATATTATTCTAATAAATTTAAATTGAGCTATATGTTGAAAAGGTGGAAAGGTGCTATTAATGTGAAAAAAAAAGTTCAAAATATGAAAAATAACCCCACTACCTATAATACAAAGAAAATAAGTTTGAGGGTGTGAAATTATGAAAAAAATGTGTTGAAAAAAAGAAGAAGAAAAGTTCAAATGTGGAAGAAAGGTGTACTAGGGGAAGGAAAATAAAGCTGTATAGATAGGTCCTAGAAAAATTATGTGCTTAGGGTGATTTGAGCCACATTATTATCTTGTATCCTACCTCGATCCTAGCCGTACATTACAACTTATTAAAGTCCTATTGATCCCTAACTTGGTGTTAGTCTACATTAGTGGAGAGAGAGATGACAAGTAAACTTATGAAAATCTAGTACTAATTTGAAATTTGTGTTGAAATAAACTCATCCGGATGTCATAATATTCTAGGTAAAAGATTTCACACACACACAGAAATCCATTCGAGAATGTGTTTGCATTGGAATTGAAACATGAATTTGAATTATGCCTATATTTTCCTTAGCTTAATGATTTGGAATCATTGTGTTGGTGCACTTTATCTCTAGTAGTAGTAGTAGTAATAGTTCTAATAGTAGTAGTAACTCTATTTATTTTAGTTTTCATGAACTGAATTTGTTTTTTGTAGGTTAGTTTCTTTTCTATGTTTTACTCGAAGACTAGAAAAATATTAAGTTTGGGAGTGTGATAACTCTCTAATATAGAGTTACTCGGACTTAATTTTGATAGTAATTTAGTTTAGCTCTTGTAGTAATACATAAAAATTAGTAGGTTTTATTTAAATAAATTTAAATTAGTTAATTTAGGTGAGTCAATCTAATCTTAGTTAATTTTATGCTTAATTTGGTGTTAATGTGATTAAGTTATGTTGTTATTGATTTAGTTGTGTTTTTGTAGGTGTTTAATGAAGGAAGAATTTTAATGGAAGAAGGAGAGCAATTTCAAGCTGCAAACTTCCATAGCATATGTTTTGGTATTTAAACCATAACTCTCTCTGTTGAGCTTTAAATGAAATGATTCTTAGACCATTAGAAAGATAAAAAAAAAACCTAAAACTTTCATGTTGACCACTTCACCCAGTTTAACATTGAAAGTGGTAAAAAATCTTGTCAAAATTGGAATACTCCAACAGTCCTAGAACAATTACGATCTTTGCTATTTAAATGGTCAAGGTCGCGGCTTTGGAGGAGGTAAGCTGTGGCCTATGTAGTTTACTGAGGAAATCTTGATTGGAATTGACTTCTTTCTTCAACTAACTTGGCCTAACTTTAAAGCCTTATAAAAACAACCTTTCGGAGGACTTTTAGGAGAACAAAACACCAGATTGAAAGCTAAGAATCAAGCCACAAAGTCATTGAAATTAAGAAGAATTTGAAGGACTCAAGGAGATTTAGAGATCAAGATTGCAATTCTTGGTTTTTTCTATCTTTTTGTTATTCTTTTATTTTCTTGGTTTTGTTTTTAATGTTTAAACTTTATTTGATGATGATGTGTGACTTGATAGAGAACTAATTCATTTAACTAAGATTATGATTGAACTCAATATGTAGCTTGATTTATTTATCTTTTTTTTGCTTATGTTTGATGGATTTAAGTTGTTTATTTTATTTTTAATGCTTTTGATTGATTGGCCATCGATTAGACTGAATTGGAACCTAAGTTAAACCTTGACAAAGGAGATTTAGGTAAACCTTGAATACAATAGCGTATAATCAACTGCACTTTGTTAATTAAGTGGTTTGATTTACTTATAGGGTAGACATACACCTATAAGACATCGTAGCCAGGATAGAGCAGGACTTAATGAATCTTTCTTCAATTTCATTTGCATAGACACATAGTAAATTAATTAGAAGAGGTATTTTAATGAGAATCTCGACAGAGACTTGTAAATAATTTAGGACTCTAGGTTAACAACTTAATCCATTAAACTAAGTTAAGAAAGAGAGACAATAATCAGATGAAATATTGAGAGACATCATAATCTTAGGTACAATAATCACTAGAAGTTAATAAAATAATTTTGCTAATATATTTTAGATTAGTTTTAGTTATTAGTTGTTAGTTCTAATATTTCTTTATAATTTTTTATTGTTTGGCTAAAATTAGGGTGTTATAATTTTAGTAGTTGACAGTAGGACTTAAACAATTCTTTTTGGGAACAATACTCTACTTCATCACTATATTACTTGTTAATGATACGTGCACTTGCGTGAGAAATTAACAGCATGGAGCATGCATATGAGCTATTGTGGTTTATAGAGAAAGACTTTGAATTTCAGTATACATTGAGGATTCTAATAATATGGTGAAATAGCTAATCCAATTGATGAGCTAAATTGAGCTTTGGTGAATATGACTACACTTATAGGTGTATGACTATGAATATTGGTATAAATGAGAGTTTTCAATGGAATTGTTCATATGTTTGGCACTTTGACACCTAAGTACAACATTAAGGCAAGTATCGAGAAAAATGATGAATTAATCTTATAGCTTGAAGATTTAATTTAATTTGATGTATATTTGAGAATATATGTATGGGGATAAGAATAATGTGAGTTATTTGAGGTATGAGATTAATAGGGAATGGATTTAGGGTGTTAAGTTGGATTTTTGAAAGTTTAAATAGACTTAAAACTACCTACAGGGGAAAATGTATTGATACATCCCCTTATATATCGATACATTCTTAGTAAGAAGAACAATGTGAGGTGTTTTGGAGGAATTCTATTGATACATTTAAGGATGTATCAATAGATTTGGAAATTTGATGAACATGTATCTATATATTGTCCTAATGTATCGATACATTTGAAACAGAGAACACTCAGGACCATTTTACCTAAAATGCATCAATACATTGCCCCAATGTATTAGTACATTTAGTTGAAATATGGGCAAATGTATTGATATATTACCAAATGTATCGATACATCACTGAGGAAAGGCAAAAAATAAAAAGGGATCTGAGCATCAACCAATGCACAAACCCTTTCCCTTTTTTTCTCCTTTTTTCTCTTTAGAAAACTAAAAACCCTAATCCCTAAATTATTTTTTAAAGCCATTTGAGGCTATTTGGAGCTTAAAAACCATCCTGCAGGTAAGATTTAATATTTTTACTGATTTTTTTTAATTTAATTAATTAATAACTTTAAAATTTGATTTTTCTCCAAATTTGGTAATTTTCCTTTTTTGGCTTGGATTGGAGAATTTGGAGCTAACACTCGTGCAATCCAGCTTCTAAGGTATAGGTTTAGCTCGTTAATAAAGGATTTGAGCTTAAATAGTTAGATTGTTGAGATTTGGTTAATTATGGAAATGTTGGCATTTTTCGAAAGCCAGGATTTAATTAACATTTGGATGTTTTGATGTGTTCTAAAGAGTAAATAAAGTAATTGGATGTGTTGGTGAGCTAAAAGATGATTGAAGGCTAAAGTTGAGCTCAGCAAAGGGATTACCTCTAATTTGTAACTGTGAGTGGGTTTAAATTAAAATGCATGTGATCTATGATACCTTGATGAAGGCCCTACTATGGTATTAGAATGTGTTTAAGTATATATATGTATATATATGGATGCTTAGATGTAAGTGTCTAGGCTAGAGAACTAAACTGGGGAATGGGTGTTTATGTGCTGTGATGTGAACCACATGGGTGGCCTATGTTATGTGTACTTAGACCAGGATGCCTACAGGCTATCATGAACCCTTGGAGTAGATTTCCCTAGGCGAAAGATATGTTAAGAAAATTTGATCTAAGATGCCTTGGAGATCTAGAGGCACTTGGAACCTAACCGAGCTTAAAGATGATTGAAGTTTGAAAAATGTGAATTAAGGTTCACTAATGAAAATGTGAATGATAAAGGCATGATGACCTTATTTGTGGATTTGTGTTTTCGTCCAAAGGATGAATTTTGAATGTTGATTTAATTTGTGGATTAGTGGAGTTTTGATCCCCTATGAATATGTTTGCACTTGCAGGGATGGTGGTAAACAGGGATGGTGGTATTAGTCCAACCTATAGTGCTTTGATGCCACTTGTTTGAGAATACTTTGGGTAATGCCCCACATCAGGAGATTACTTCGGTCAATGATTTGACTCTCCATCAGCTACTTTAGCACTGTGTGTGATTTATTTTTAACCTGTTGCTTCAGCACATGCGTGATTTGTTCTCCACTAGCACTTTTACCTTGAGTGTGATTTGATTCCCTGTTGATTGGCCATTGAGCATGATTTGACTTTTTCCAGGGGAAGACCACTCATTGACTCAATTCGTATATGACATGAGATAGCCGTGAGAGGCCTAGATAAATATGATATGATTCTGATGTGATACTCCGCCAACCAGAGTGTGTCGCAGGGAATGGTTCAAACAACTTTGATCGGCTTTGAGGGTAAGCCTAATGATTTGTATGATGACCTTTGGAGACATTGAGGATGATGATATGCCCTTATTTTGGAGACTTAAGGATAATGATATGCCCTGTGTTTAGAGATGTTTGTTGGATTATGTGGTTGCACCAATAGTATAATATTTATTATGTTTATATATATATATTTGTATGTGATTTTGTTTATTTGCACCACTCACTGAGTATTATAGTACTCACCCATTTGTGTACCATATGCAGATAAATAGACCATGGAGGTGTGTGGCAGGGTTGTCTATGGACAGACCAATTTTGGCACCCGGTAGGTTCTAGTTACGTATCGGTCACTCCGCTGAGTTAGTTGAAGTCTTCTGTTATGGTTATGTATGTAGGCACGATGTGCCTTGTGAACTTATGTAAGGTTTGTTATGTATGAACCCATCTTGGATGGCCAACGTATAGCCCTATAAACATTTGGATGAATTACATGTTAGGGATAATGTAGTATATTTGATTTTATTGTGAATATTTGATTATTGAATCCCTTGGCTTTGTGTTATATGATTTTGGATTCTGAAGCTTGCTTAGGTCTAGTAGGCTTGCTTGTTAGGCCCGTGCACTCATCACAAACACCAGGTTGGGTCGTGACAGCCACATACAGTATGACCAAGAGGAATGGTAAATCAAAAATATGAGTTTCATGAAATTACACTCACAGTTATTTACATTTAGAGCAACAACAAAAACCATTTAGCATGATTATGTGATCTCTAAAGCTTATTGTATGACTTTATTGTATGATTATGTCAAAAGTAAAATGATAATTAAATTAACAAATTGATATTGTCAAAAGTAAAATATCTTGAATTTAATCTATAACTTGATCTACTACAGCTTACAATAGCAATTTGTATCAATAATATCTTAAGAATTGTGAGAAGTAGCAGAAGCTTGAGAGAATAAATGTGGAAAGAATTTTCTATATTATTATCACTATACACAAGTCAAAAAGTAAAGTTTGTTGTAAAAAGAGGGAAAAATGAAACTAAAAACTAAAGTTAGTTATAGACTAACCTTTTAATTCCCCAAGTAAAATAGTAAAGGCTCAATAAATTAAATACTCAACATGTGTCTACTATTTTTCTATACGCATGCTTAGCATGTATGCTTCTTTTAAGTACTCATATGAGTAACACATGTTTTCCTTCTTCTTTAAATATTTTACTCTACAATCATGATTTTGCGACCAATTTCCACAGTTCTTCATTCAAGAATAGTACTCCCTCTCAAGATGAATATTTATGGTGGAGCATGAATATCATGAATATTCATCTTGTGTAGCAATCTATAGTATTGTTTTGGTTGCAATGCTTTGGTAAATAGATTTATGATTTGCTAGTAAAAATATGCATAGGATCAATCATAACTGCAAGTACCTTATTTAAGATAAAATGACAATCCATTTCTATATATTTTGTACACTCATGAAAGATAGGACTTTGAAAAATATAAACTGCAGATTGATTTATCGCAAAATAGTTTGACTGTAGTCTCTAAATCAATGCCAAAATCATATAACAAGTACCTCAACCATATATCTTCACAACAAGCAAAAGCCATTGATTGACACTCTGCCTTTGTTGAACTTCTAGCAACAACTAATTGCCTTTTAAATTTCTAGCTAACCAATGAGCTTCTTAGAAAAACACAATATCTTGTGATTGATCTACGTGTATTAAGATAGCCTGCCCAATCACTGTTTGAGTAGGCATAAATGACCAAATTTGATTATGATTTCTTAAGTAGCCTTTGTCCTGGAGTTGATTTTAGATGTTTAAGTACTCAATATGCTATTGATTAATGATCTTGCTTTGGTCTATCCATGAACTATGATAATACTTGAACAGCATAAGAAATGTCTAGCCTTATGAATGTTAGGTACAAGAGCTTTCCTACGAATTGTCTATATCTTGTTGGTTGTTGGATTAGCAAATTACTTTCCATTTGAAGTTTTGCTTAACCTTTGACTGTAATCAATAAGAGTTGTCACAATTTTGCACCAAGCATACCATGCTCTTCTAGAGGATATAATGTGTATTTCCTTTGACAAATAAAAATTCCTTCTAAACTCCTTGCAATTTCAAGTCCAAGAAAGTACTTCATTTCTCCCAAATCCTTTAACTTGAACTAAGTACTCAAATATTCCTTAACATGATCTGCAACTCAAGTTATAGTACTTGTAATCACTATATCATTGACATATACTAGTAATGAAAGGAATTCCCCACTAGGTGTTGTCATAGTAAACAAAGAATAATCTAATAATGACTAAGTGAAATCATACTTCAATAAGGAAGTAGTGAATTTTAAATTCCACTGTCTCGAGGCTTGTTTAAGACCATAAAGAGATTTATGGAACTTACAAACCAATTTGGAACCGGGTCGATACTCCCCCTAAATAAGATAACCTAGGGGAAAGTCCATGTAAATTATTTCTTCCATAACTTGATTCAAGAATGCATTGTTAATGTCCAATTAAGATAGGAACCATCCTTTGGCAACTGTTAATGCTAGAAAAACTCTAACATTGGTCTACTTAGCAACAAGGTTGAAGGTTTCTTGTTAATCAAAACTTTTTCTTTGATTTATCCCTTAGCCACCATTTGTGCTTGATACATTTCTACAGTATCATCTACATTCATTTTGATCTTAGACACTTTTTTGCAAACCTATGGAATAAGAATCATAGGGTAGAGGCATAACACTCCATGTTCCATTATCCTTCGAAGCCTTGATTCACATTACATTTCATCTTTCTATTAAAAGTAATTAACACCTTGGTTATTGGTATTAAGTTCTTGAAGTTGAGATAGAGAAGCAATAAACGCTTTATGTGCAAGAGACAACTTATGACAAGAAAGAAAATTAATGATAGGATGAGAAGTGACTGAATTCTTAGTAGTAGGAATGTCAGTTTGATAAGCTTCATGGTATTTAATTTGGTACATGCTTAGGTCTACTATTCTTTCTAGGTAATGGAATGACATCAATAGAGAAGCTATTAGGTTTTGTAATGGGCTTTGCAAGACTGTGTTCAACAATAAAATCACATGAATGATAAAGTTCAATTTTAAAATCTGACAAAGAATGAGTGTTGTAACACCTCGTACCCTCGTATAGGAGCCAATACGATCTTTCAACGAGACGAAGGGTCAATGGACGTAAATT
>NW_018397262.1:1683366-1683509 GCF_002168275.2 Theobroma umbraticum
TGAATATTGCGAGAAAATGAATGTGTAAATGTGGGCAGCTTGGTGGGTGGAACTTTGGAAGAACATTAAAGTTGCATGCAAGGTCTAAATCATCACAAAGGTAAGGCATGCAATGTGGAATGGTGGTAAGATGTTTTGAGTAT
>NW_018397262.1:1683519-1683599 GCF_002168275.2 Theobroma umbraticum
TGTCATGTCTAGTGATGGTATGTTCTAAGTGAATATGGTTGTTGAAAGAAATCTAACATGCATGAGCTATTTAGAAATAT
>NW_018397262.1:1683829-1683966 GCF_002168275.2 Theobroma umbraticum
TGAATGTGTAAGGATTAAGTGGGAAAGAAAGGTGTTCTAGTATAATGAAAGCTATAAAAATGATGATGAATGTATGACTAAGAAAGGAAAATGAGAATGATTAATACTAAGTACATTAAGCTTGGTTATTGCTAGGA
>NW_018397262.1:1684575-1783198 GCF_002168275.2 Theobroma umbraticum
GTTTTATTCCAATCCTTGTATAAGTGATTACACCATGACATTTAACTTGGAAAGTAATTTCAAAAGGGGTTATCAAACCTTGATTTCAAAGGATTAAAAAGAAAAGCCTTGTAAAACTTGATTTGGTTTTAAGAAATGGTTTTGTTAAACCGAGAAAGTCGAGAGTAGGCCGGTTGTTGTCACTTCGGTTAAGTGTGACTATTGTGCATAAGTGAGCTCTAGCTAGAGAACCTTTGGGTCATCGATTTGCTGTTAGACGTGGCTGGGGCCATAGTTTGTGATATACGTGGCAAGGCCACGGGTTGTTATATGTGGCTAGGCCATAAGTAATATTTGTGGTTGTGCAGCTTGATTCTCCGATGTTGGCCAACATTGTTGAGACTGTCATGGCTGTGGGGATCCGGTGGAGCAGAACTCTCGGATGTTATTACGTGAAAATAAGTCCACAGGTGATTACGATTCTTACCTACTCGAGAGCCTTGTGAGTTTTCGATGCATACTCTTTTGCATGGTGGGGAGTTGAGATTTCTTTGCTGCTTCCTTGGTTTCAATAAAAGCTTTTAGTGCTTACTTGATGAGCACGAGATGTTTTATGTGGCTGTAAACTTTAATTTCTTTATATGCCACATATTTTGGGAGAGTGCATACTTTATATTGTTATTCATATATTTTATGGCAAGTAAAGTTTTTAATGTTTGAACTCAGGTTCGTCACATTCATTTTTGGCATTGTTTTGCCAAGTGAAATGTTGCATTATGATTTTACGACATTATTTTTTTTACAAGGCACAAATAACCTACTCATGATTTGGTTTCTTAAGAGTATGATTTAATATTCTGATTTTATTATTCAACTTATCTGCCTTATGCTTGTTTCCCATCTATCCCCTTCTCACGAAGCCGATGATTACTGAGTCTGTGAGACTCACCCCCTTATTTCCCTTTTGTAGATAGTGATCAGCCTAACGTGCAGTCATCAGCATTTTCAGTTCACTGCGGATAGGTAAAAGCATCTCATAGCACATTATTCCGAGTTGCTCCGTTGTTAGAGGTCGAGTCCTTTATCGCATGATGTAAATGTAAATAGTGCCAATGTAAAAGAACAAAAAAAAAGAGTGAAGTTAGATATTATAGACCTTAGTGTTTTATTAAAAATGTTAGGAGTAAAAGTTTTATCAATCTATTATTACTATTGTTTCAAATCATCTTACAAAGGATTATTTGATTTCAAAGTAATTATACAGTATGGTGGAACGAGTACATAATTAATAAGAGTTCTTAATAAAGCTTGTTCGGGACTTGGCGGACTCTCCCGAGAGTCTCGAACGTCGATAGTGATCTAGGAACGATTGTTACAAGTGTCAAAGGATGTAATAGGTGAAAATGAAGATGACTCAGTTGAAGAATGAAGATTTGGTGTAAAACTCACAATGTCAGGAGCTAAAATATGAAAAATGAAGTCATGCATACCAGGTGTTTGTGATTATGTAGAATGATCCATGGCATGTTGTGTTGACTAGAAAGGAAAAATTTGTTCATGAAAAACTATATTCCTAGACACAAGGAACTTGTTTGCATTAATATCACATACTTAATACCCTTTTAATGCCACTTGGATATCCTAAAAATATACATTTGGTTGCTCTTCTATCAAATTTGTTCTTGTTTTGTGTCAACGTAGACACAAAACATAAGAATCTAAATACACAAAAATGATCATAACAAGGATCTTTGGAATAGAGTACTTCATAAGGTGATTTGTCATGAAGGACTCTGGTTGGTATTCTATTAACAATATGAACTATAGTGAAAATTGCTTCTCGCTAAAAGGGAACAAGTAAGGAAGATTGAAACATTAAGGCTCTAGCTACTACGAGCATATGTTGATGCTTTCTTTCAGCAACCCCATTTTGTTGAGATGCTTATACATAAGACAATTGATGAATAATACCATAATTTGCATAAAAATCAATAAGATTAATCTCTCCTCCATGATCTATTCCAAAACATTTGATAAAAGTTGAAAACAAATTTTTAGAAAATTTATAAAAAGAAGGTAATATGGTTGATACATCTAATTTATTTCTCATCAAGAAAATCCATGTAAAACGTATAAAATCATCCACCAAATTAAGAAAATAACATTGACTTTTTATAGTAGGAATAGAATAAGGTCGTCATACATCTGTATGCACAAGTTCAAAAGCAAAAGTTGTGTTCTTAATATGAATAGGAGATTGTAATTTCTTCACCTTGGCAGAAGGACAGACTTCACAAACTAAAGTCTTTTGAACAATTAATGTTAGGACATTGTTTATGAAAGATATGTGACCTTTCATAACCCAAACCCAAGGGCCATGACCAAGGCATGAATCCAACAGGCAAGCCCACTAGACTTGAGGAAGCATCAGAGTTCAAATTTAAACATACATAGCCAAGGGATTTAAAAGTCAAATACTCATAATAAATCCAATTATAATACATTATCTCTGGCTCATAAGCCATACAATTATACATAAGGCCATACGTTAGCCACCAAATCGAGTTCATACATAACAACCCTTAAACAATTCAAATGGCACATCGTCCCTAACATATTTTTCAAACTAATCAAATTCGAAGGCGGAAGGCCCATACAAACTCAGCAGAGTGACACGTTGAGAGGAAGACCTGTTGGATGCTAATTACATGTTTGTCCAATAGACGACACTTGCCACATAACTCCATGTCTTCTTTTATCTACACATGGCACAACAAAAGGGTAAATAATCTAATACTCAGTGAGGGGATGCCATCACAGCATAATATTTTTACATATAAAATATATTTAGGCCTATCTAGCCATAATACATTTATATTCGAACCTCTCCAACTTAAAAATGCAAGAATCATCCTAGTATCCTACATGCACAACTCATAATACCAAATCTTGCCAGATCACATCTCAATGACATATTATATCCACAATTCACAAGTTTTGTGTCCTCACATCAAATCATCAAATCAAGGCTTAACTTTAAAGCAGTTACTATCAAACTAGGCTTCATAGGCACACCTTAGTTGCTGAACCCAACCTCAAATTTCATTTACAAATAATTTGCTTATCTCAAAGCTTTCCATCAAATCTCATTCATAGTGATCACCACATTTTCATATTTCAAATCAAATCATGCCATCCTCGATGCATGTCATCATAGTCAAACCAAATCAAACACGTGGTCCTACCCTAGACACAATTAGATCACGCACGGTGGTCTATTGGTGGGAAAACAAATCACGCGCAAGGCAAAGCTGTTGGGCAGAGAAACAGATCATGCACATGCCGAAGCAACGGGTGGAGTACAGATCACGCATGTGCTAAAGCAACGGGTTAAGAATAGATTATGTACAGTGCTGAAGCAGCTGACGGAGAATCATACAATTGACCAAAGTAATCTTCCAATGTTGGTATCACCTAGAGTAAACTCAAAGGATGGCATTAAAGCACTACATGCGGGAATCATAGGCAGGATTAGTGCCACCGTCCTTGCTTACCACCATCCTTGCAAGCACACAAAGTCATAAGGTGTGGGACTCCACTCCACATCAAGTCAAATCAACGTTTGGAATTCATCCCTCAAACGAAACACGTATCCACAACTTGCCTATGTCATTCCATATGTCCACATCAAATCACATTCAAATTCACAGAGCTTTAGTTATTTCTAAGATTGGTATATTTCTAAATGCCTTTAAATCTCTAAGGAATCATCAAACAAAACATAATCAATCTAGATCCTCATGCCCATAACCCCACATGGGTATTAATCATATTCAATCAAATCAACCTTGGCTTAACAGCTTTATCCTTAAATCAACCACAATTACGTGAGCATTCACATATAAATCATGTCCATAAGTAATCATGGCCTTTTGGCCTCACATACCTAATATCAATTCAATCCTTATGCCATTAACGTAACTACATATTTTGCCCATATCCCTAATTGGGCAGTCCATTCATCATAATTTGGCACAGTCCTTAATTCATAATTCATATCACACCATAGGTAGGCCACTTGCATTAAGTCCTACATACCATGGGTTCCAACACAATGCCATATGTGGCTCCCCACAAATCACACAAACAGAAATTTCCTATTCCAGGTAACAATTAGCCTAGGCATCCTCATCTAGGCACACAATCATAATTGTTATCTAACCTAGGTAGATACCTTTAGGCAAACATACATATACATACACATTAATTCTCTAGCCTAGGTATTCTCAGCTAGGCATACCTTATACACATATATATTTTCTAGCCTAGGTTCATTAGTCTACGCATGCATTTTTTATCCTAGTACCATGGCAGCACAACTATCATGCAGTATGCATTACGTGCATTTAACTTATATCCAACTCACCTTGACAATCAAAGGCATACTGCAATCAAGCTCAACCTTTAGCCTCTAACCATCCTCCAGCTCACAAACGCATTGATAGCTTCCATTCTCCCCTTAATTAAACCAAAATGTTACAAAATTATTTATTTCTTAGCATTCTAAAATATCCTAGCTTTTCAGAAATACCTAAATACAATATATAAGCTCAATTTTCCAACAAATAAGCTAAACACTTACCTTAGAAGCTGGGTTGCCCAAATCTAAAGTCCAAATCTCTAATAAACTCAAGGGAAAAAGTTTGGCCAAATTTGAAAATATTTAAATCTAAGGTTATTAACCGTTTAAATAAAAAATCAATTAGTAAGAATGCATAATCTTATCTCCAGATTGTTTCCCAAGCTTAGATCTAACTCAAATGGGCTCTAAATGGCATTTGGGGGGCTTAGGGTTTGAAGAGGGTAGAGAAAGAATGAGAAAAAAGGCTAAGAGAAAGAAATAGGGTGGAATGGCTTGAAACCCCTTTTTCTTTTTGCCTTTTCTCTCTTATGTATTGATACATTTGGCAATGTATCGATACATCCACCCTATTTCGAATAAATGTATCAATACATTAAGGCAATGTATCGATACATTTCAGGCAGAATGGTTTCAGGTGCTCTCTGCTTCAAATGTATCGATACATTGAGGCAATGTATTGATACATATTGATCTTTTGCTAAATCTATTGATACATCCTTAAATGTATCGATAAAATTCCTCTAAAACACCTCCTATTGTTCTTCCTACCAAGAATGTATTGACACATTGGGGAATATATCAATATACTTTCCTATGTAGGCAGTTTTAAGTATCCCAAACTTCCAAAAATCCAACTTAACACCCAAAAATCTATTCTCTGTTAATCTTATACCTCAAATAACTTGTATAATCAAAATTCTCATATATATATCCTCAAACATGCAATAAATTAAATCAAATCCTCAATCCATAGGTTTAATTCATCATTTTCATCGATATTTACCTTAATGGCATACTTAGATGTCAAAGTGCCTAACATCTACATAATTTCATTAAAGATCTTAATTTACCCTCCACATTCATAGCCATTTATCTCTAAACATAATCATATTCATCAAAACTTAAATAACTCCTTAAGTTACTTGGCCAACATCACGTATAGGCCATGTTAAAAAAATCAAGGGAGTTACATTCTCCCTTCCTTATAAAATTTCATCCTCGAATTTTTGTTCAATCTGAGTAATGAGCCTTTAAATTATTTACAAGCATTGCCAATGTTGAATAATTCAAGCATCATATAAAATCAAGCTTGACCGAGCTTATTGCAACATCTCATGGGTATGCATTATTAATGGGAACCTTGAGCTCTAATCATATTCATTGATATACATCAAGTCATATCATGTGGTCCACAGGTGTACGTAACAATGATGACCATCATTCAAAACAAAATCATTGTGATTATGTGTCTCCATATCAAATAAAATTAGTCAAGGGCCTTTTCCTTGCCTTTCTTGATCAAAATCATATTAATTCATTAAACAGGGTTCATATTTCATACATGTCTTACTTTTCGATCACAAAGCATTAATCTCCATCCTCAAAATTTTACACCTCAAAACACATCGATGCTCTATTAAACTTTTGGTCTTAAAAGTATCAATCTAGTTAAATTTATCAAATCGACATAATAATCTCTGAGAGACTCCATAATCTAGCTTATCAGCTTTTGGCATATTTTCGAGCATGCACGTCATGAGCTCCTTCTCAAAATCATGATCTAACACTTAGGGTGCTTTTTGCAGCCTTTACCAAAACCAATCAATAATTGTTGTCCCTTTTTGAGTCTGCACATACACAGAGGAAGCATTTAAGTAGAGTTGCAATCAAATCAGCAAATTAATCGTTTGAGCTCTGAGTAATTAATGTGTCTTATTAAATAGTAAGGGCCTTGGTTGTTTCCTCACTATTTCCATTTACTAAGGTCTACTTATAGCTTCCCTTTAGACATCACATATTTTCAAGAGCCAATATTGCCAATCAAACTCATATAAGAAACTTAACTCACAATCAGTACTCGTTAAACACAAAATGTTGACCATAAGTATGACTTCGAACTTATTTAGTTGTCCCTTCTAACTTACGAATCATAACTCCAATTACAGTGGATCACAATCCAATATTTGCCTTGTCATTATTAGGTAATTTTTCACTTTTGTGTGCCTTACATCCATAGGCACATTAAGACTAGAACATCATTGGATCTACACATTGGCAAGAAATCATTGTCTCAAAACCACATTCTTGTGTATTCTTATCTTCACAGTGATTCCATACATTGCGTGACATGTTAGTCCAATGCTCCAACATTCATACATATTCATTAACTCCCATTCATAGCTTTCTTTACAGGCATATACTCGTATATGACTCGACTACTCACTAGCCACTCATAGTCATTCAAATTTGACTTCTTAATCAGGCTTAATTTCATCTTATCGAATATATCTTTCACCCTAGTAATCAGCCTCCTTATCTAGGCTTATATCCATTATCTCAATCTGATTCATTGATTAAACAAATCCTAGGAAACTTACTCAAATAACGTTGCCCGTAAAGAAATATAAAAGGGCGATCCTCCCTGGATAGTATCAAATATTTACTTCATCATAACAAATACGTCCAGTGATAAAATCACTAACGACTTATCATAATCATCGTCCAATGTTGAAGCCACTAATAGAATATCAAAGTCATGGGGTAGGAATCTTCTCCCTACCAAACCCATGTCATACATGTTATCATCCTTCCCACAAGGTCAACACTTGATTTGCTGCGATGAGGTTCAAAACTTTGGGCATAAGGTCATGTTTATAGCCACAATCGCCCGTACTTTACTTAAGATATGTTCATTCAAACCACAATCACTAAACCAAGGGATCTTGAAGCATACTCCAAGTTGGGCCATAAATTTAAAATCATAACCTTCCAAAATTCAAAATCAGTTTTGAGTATGTTAGTCATTGACAATATCACCCACAATTCAAATTTTGATCGGGCCACCAACCCTAAGTGTATCTTTCCATCAAATCTCAACTTCGTGGCTCACATCTTTAATGAAAAATCCATCCGAGGATTAAAAATCAAAGGCTTATTCTCAAAGCCATTCATAACTTCAACAATTCCATTTTTTCTAAGGAGCATTTTAGCTCATTGGTCCCAATGGACATTGTTATCAAATCTCCCAAAGTGTCCTTGTCCTCAATCTGGACCATGTAGGACTAGCTTAGCATATTTACAATCAATTTCCCATAACTCTTCGTGATCGTCATAACAGTAACCATATTTTTCCCCCATGATTTGGGAAACTCAAATCATTTTTAATAGCAATCTAATGTGTTTGCCACATCAATCCATATTACCAAATCTGTCAAGGTGTCCTAGTCTTAATCCAGACTATACAGGACTTATGTACACATTCCACCAATTAAAACAAATCCCTCTATGAGACATTTTCTTCCATATCATACACACATAAATTCATAACCTTTAAAACTCCACAAATACACTCACATATTCAATAAGCTTCCAAGGGTTCATGATCATGTAATCTGCAATTTACAAGGCTTGCTTTCCTTTGCAAATACTTACTCAAAAATCTCAACTTAGATATGTGTTCTCCACATTTATATGATATGCCAAAATCATCTTTTAGGCATATCTCAATTCTAATTAATCATACACCTTATCATCATAATAACTAGTACGGCTTAGTTAGGCAATCATTTCCAAATATTTATCATTTTCAAATCATCAAATTGTAAATCCTTCAATTGCTGAATTTCACGATCACATGGCAACCTTCATTTAGTTCAATGTCCCTAATAATTTGTAAAGGGCATTCGGTGACAGGTCCTCTTATGGACTGCATCGTAACCTCTCTATCTCCACATTGACTTTATGCATTGTTTAATGCAGTCAATCATGCCCATTTGGTGAAACTTAAGCTCTTCCTTGGAGCTAATTCTCTTATTAGCCTCATCAAGTCATGACCATATGTCCCGTATGATAAACATCGACGCTTGCCTTTTGGCTAATTCATGTACCTATTAGTTTGGGTCGATCGTCCATAATCCAAAACACAGAACGACTAAGCATTAACACAGTGCACATTTCTCAATGCATATCTAAATATAGAAATTGTTGTCAGAGGCATTCAAGCTTTTTCTTTTAACATGTCATCTAAATTTAGTGGACCTAACAAACCCACCTCATCCATCATGATCAAAAGTCACAGGGCTCATTCCTATTAACATCTCTTTAAGAGCATCTTGCCGTAAAATCCTATTACTGGTGGTTGGTCCTTTCAGGGTGGCATGCTCACCCAGACCAAAACATCACCCATCAAACTCAAAGGTAGGCTGGTTACTAAAACTTAGGATTTCATGTAGCCTTCTACTCATAATTAATGTTGCAATCACCAACCATGAACAAGACTCTACATTACTCTTAACACTCTACTGACACACATAAGACAGCCTAAGACTCTCTAACCTAGCCACGTTGATGCCATCTTTGTCACGACCTAAACCCGAGGGCCATGATCGGCGCATGAATACAACATGCAAGCCCCTTAGAGCCAAGCAAGCCTCAGAGTTCAAATTCAAACATAAATAGCCAAGGGATTTAACAGTCAAATACTCATAATAAATCCAATTATAATACATTATCCCTAGCTCCCAATCCATACAATTATACATAAAGCCATACATTAGCCACCAAATCAGGTTCATACAAAACAACACTTAAATAATTCAAATGGCAAATCGTGCCTGACATATTTTTCAAACTAATCAAATTTGAAGGTAGAAGGCCCATACAAACTTAGCAAAGTGATACGTTGGGAGGCAGACCAACTGGATGCCAATTACGTGTCCATCCAATCAACAACACTTGCCAAATAACCTTATGTCTTCTCTTATATGCACATGGTGCAATAGAGGGGTGAGTCATCTAATACTCTATGAGGGGATTCTGTCACAACATAATATTTTTACATATAAATATATTTAGGCCTATCTATCAATAAGACATTCATTGTCAAACATCTCCAACTCAAAAGTGCAAGGATCATCCTAGTATCCTACATGCACAACTCATAATATCAAATCTTGTTGGATCACATCTCAATAGCGTATTATATCCACAATTCTCAAGTTTCGTGTTCTCACATCAAATCATATCAAATGAAGGTTTACCCTTAAAACCATTACAATCAAACTAGGCTTTATAGGCACACCTTAGTTGTTGAACCCAACCTCAAATCTCCTTTACAAATTTGCTTATCTTGAAGCTTTCTATCAAATCTCATTCATAGTGGTCACCACATATTCATATTTCAATCAAATCATGCCATCCCCAATGCATGTCATCATAGTGAAACCAAATCAAATAAGTGGTCATTCCTTGGACACAATCAGATCATGCACGATGACCAACCGACAAAGAAACAAATCACGTGCAAAGCAAGGCCATTGGGTAGAGAAATAGATCACTCATGTGTCGAAAAAACAGGTTGAGAATAGATCATGCATGTGCCGAAGCAATGAAAGGAGAACAGATCACGCACAATGTCGAAACAGCTGATGGAGAATCATATCATTGACAGGAGGAATCTCTTAACGTCGACATCACTTGAAGTAATCTCAACAGATGGCATAAAAGCATTGCAGGCAGGAATCGTATGCAGGTTTAGTGCAACCGTCCCCACTTACCATCATCCCTACAAGCACACAAAGTCACAAGGCATGGGACTCCACTCCACCTCAAGTCAAATCAACGTTCGAAATCCATCCTTTGGATAGAACACATATCCATAAATCAGGCCATCTTGCCTATGGCATTCCATATGTCCACATCAAATCACATTCAAATTCATCAAGCTTCAGTCATCTCTAAGCTTGGTATAATTCCAAATGCCTTCAAACCTCTAATGCATCATCAAACCAAATATAATCAATCTCTAGGCCTTCATGTCCATAACCGCAAATGGTTATTAATCATATTCAATCAAATCAACCTTGGCTTAACAGCCTTATACTTATCCATAAATCAAACACAATTACATGGGCATTCACACATAAATCATGTCCACAAGCAGTCATGGCTCTTCGGGCTCACATGCTTAACATCACTTCAATCATTGTACGATTAACCCAAATACATATTATGCCCATATTCCTAATTAGGTAGTCCATTCATCATAATTTGGCATAGTCCTTAATTCATAATTTGTATCACACCATGGGTAGGCCTCTTGCTTTAGGTTCTACATACCATGGGTTCCAACACAATGCCATCATGTGGCTCACCACAAATCACACAGACATAAATTTTCTATTCCAGTTAACAAATTAGCCTAGCCATCCTTATTTAGGCACACAATCATAATTGGTATCTAGCTTAGGCACATACCTCTATGCAAGCATACATATAGATATATACATACACATTAACTCTCTAGCCTACTTATTCTCATCTAGGCATACCTTATACACACATATATAGTTTTCTAGCCTAGGTTCATCTGTCTAGGCATGCATTTTTTATCCTAGTACCATGGCAGTGCACCTATCGTGCATTTAACTTACATCCCACTCACCTTGACAATTGGAGGCACACTGCAATCAAGCTCAACCTTTAGCCTTCAACTGTCTTCTAGCTCACAAACGAATCTATAGCCTCCATTCTCCCCTTGAACAAATCAAAATGTTACAAAATTACTTATTTCCTAGTTTTCGAAAATATCCTAACCTTCAAAAAATATCCAAATTTAATACATAAGGTTAATCTTCTAACAAATGAGATAAACCTTTGCCATAGAAGCTAGGTTACCCAAATCTAAACTCCAAATCTTCAATAAACTCAAGGGAGAGAGTTTGACCAAATCTGAAAATATTTGAATTTGATGTTATTAACTAATTAAATCAAAAATCAATTGGTAAAAATGCATAATCTTACCTCTGAATTTTTTCCCAAGCTTGGATCTAACTCAAATAGGCTCTAAATGGCATTTGGGCGCTTAAGGTTCGAAAAGGGTAGATAAAGAACGAGAAAAAAGGCTGAGAGAAAGAAATGTGTATCGCTACATCTGCCTTAATTTCAAATAAAGGTATCGATACATTAAGGCAACGTATCGATACATTTTGGGTAGAATGCTCTCAGGTACTCTCTACTTCAAATGTATCGATACATTGAGACAATGTATCGATACATGTTCACCCTCTACCAAATCTATCAATACATCTTTAAATGTATCAATAGAATTCCTCCAAAACACCTCATGTTGTTTTTCTTGCCAACAATATATCAATACATTTTCCCTTCTAGGCAGTTTTAAGTCTTCCAAACTTTCAAAATCCAACTTAACACACAAAAATCTATTCACTATTAATCTTCTACCTTAAATAACTTATATAAATAAAAATCCTCATACGTATATCCTCAAACATGCATCAAATTAAACCAAATCCTCAATCTATAGGATTAATTCCTTACTTTCATCAACATTTACCTGAATGGCATACTTAGATGTCAAAGTGCCAAACATCTACATAATTTCATTAAGGATCTTAATTTGCCCCCCACATTCATAGCCATTTATTTCTAAAAATAATCATATTCATCAAAACTTAAATAACTCCTCAACTCACTTGGCCAACATCATGTATAAGCCATGTTAAAAAAGTCAAGGGTGTTACACTAACCTAAAATGCCATAAGTCAAATTGTTTATACATTTTTTGCAAGCATTGGGAAAAGAATCAAATAGGAAATGTACAAGCTTATCAAAACTAAATTTGGAAAGATTTTGTTCATCTTGATAGCCCTGTAGGAAGTATAAGCCTGAGGAAACTTTAGAAACCCATACCTTCCATCAGAGGAGATCTTGAAGAACACAGAGTTTATCAATGAAAAGGACACAAGCTTTTTAACAAGATGTAAGCTTAGTTACTAATACAAGATTGAAGCAAAATGAAAGAAAACACAAGACATTGTTTAAAGTTAACAAAGAAGTTAATTTGACTGTCCTTCTATGAGTCATAATAGCTTTGGCATTGTTAGGTAGATGAACATAACAATTTTTGACTAGTTTGCAGAACCAAAGTTAGCTAATGAGCACAATATATGATTAGCAGCGCCAATATCCATAACCCAAGAATTTTGTTTAATCATGAATTGATTGACATTCCTATATTTAGGTGGAAGGTCTTTTGTAGTATTAAAACAAGAATGGCCAGAAATAATACATGGAAAAGGTAAGTTATTTAGGGAAGGCTTTGCCTGTTGAGTGTTTGATGAATTGTCTCTACAATCGTCATTATTTGTACCATTCTTATTGTGAAAAGTCATCAATTTTTGAACTTGGTGTTTAATGAGTTACATCTGGGACATGGAACTTGAACCAATGAGCTCATTATCTTGATCTGATTGTGAAGAACCTCTTGTTGAACAATCATTTCTAATAGCAGCACTATTTACTATTCATTTTTATTTCTGGAAATTATCCATGCCTTCTGTAAATTTGAAGTCTTTAGGAAATCCTATTAACCTATAGCATTTTTCCTTTACATGGCCCTTCTTTCGATAATGACTACATATCAATTCTGCCTTAGGAAGAAGTTTTCTTTCTATCATCTATAGTAGTTATCATAACCGATGACTCTATTGTTGGATTTAACTAAATCAATAAGCTCTTTTGAGATTCTTCTCCTGAAACCATGTTATATGCTTTGTCCAACGTTCGAAGAGGCTTCATTGATATTATTTGGGATCTTAATGCAAAAAAGATTTCATTAAGTCTACTGAGTAACTTAAAGACCATACTCTTTTGATATTGGTTCAAGTATTTGTTGAAGTAGGTTAGATTACATTTACCACATTCACGTGCGGTAATGGGCGAAAATTTCTTAATTCTTCCTAAATACCTTTCTACTCAATGAAATATGAATCCACAGTTTTAGTTCCTTCTTTTATATTGCCTGGAGTGTATTGTAAATTGCACAAATGAGTGTCATCAGATTGTGCAAAATTTTGCTTAAAAGTATTCCATATTTCTAAAGTATTATCCATGTAGAAAACAGTCAATGCAATTGGAGGTGTAAAAAAGTCTAAAAGCCATGCCATTATTAAGTTGTTGCATCAAGTCTAGGAACTAAACAAAGGATCTATTATACTTGGTTTAGCTATTGTTCCATCAGGAAAACCAACCTTATTCCTTATTGACAAGGCTAGTTTAACAATCCAGTCTAAGCAATGTAGTTGTTAGAGGTAAGCTTGAGATTAATTGCCACTGATCCATGATTATCAGTGTGGTGAAAGATCCTTTAGATATGAGGTGGTAGATGTTGGAGATTGGATCGTTGTGCATAGATATGTTTGTGCAAACCATGTATTCTAAAAATTTTTCTTTAATGAAAGCAAGCAATCCAAATACACAAGTGGAATTCACACATCATAATTATTTCAAATTCATGTAATCACATCCTTAGATATAAAGAATCTATGAAGAATGAAGA
Organism: Theobroma umbraticum; assembly: GCF_002168275.2. Classification (NCBI taxonomy): domain Eukaryota; kingdom Viridiplantae; phylum Streptophyta; class Magnoliopsida; order Malvales; family Malvaceae; genus Theobroma; species Theobroma umbraticum. The sequence goes on from NW_018397262.1 coordinate 1,698,555, forward strand.
ACATACATTTTCTTGATCCTGTTTCTCAAATTTGATTCACATTGACAAGCAACGTATGGCAAATTTTCTCCTTGATCCCATTTTAATTGGGCAAAATAATGCACATAACAATTGTAGCGATATCTCTTAGCTTTCCAATGCCTTTAAAATCACATCGTTTGGACCTCCAAAGCAAAAGCTATGCCCAAATTACCAAAATAGGTTTTTCCTATGCAAGATTCTCGATTCTTGACTCCTAATGACTTGTAGTGAATTCACTACCACACCAAAGATTGATTTTTCAACCGAATAAACTTACCACTTATTCTATAAGAATGGCTTGCAACTTGAACCTTGAGTGGACTAGGTCTAGAATACTAAAATACAATATGGTAACTTATGTATTCTCTCTTTTCTTCTTAGAAGTAATGGCTAGTTTTCTTTGTCAAAGGACTCAAGAAAAACAACCAAGAAAGGGAGAAAAGAAGAGAGGTGTGGCCAAGCAACTGAAAAAGGGAGGTACGGCCAACCCTAGTTGCAAAAGAAAAGGAGACGATTAGATTTTGCTGCCATGAAAAAATTAAACTTTTCACCCCTTTTTGTAAGACTTCTTGATTGAAAAGTTTTATAAAAAACAAAACTCGTTTTGAATCAATCTTGACCATCCATTTAGAATTATGGATGCATCATACATACTTCGTAATTATCAAAATTATAAAATAAAGAATAAAGAATTTAATTTTTTTAATATAATTTTAAGTTTATGATAAAATAAACTCCTTATTGAATAATAACTCTATTTTATTATTATCCGTTTTTATTAAAAGGAATTAATAATAAAATAAAAAAGTCATAGTCAAACATGGAGTTTTTATTTTATCAATATGGATGTCTACATTCACTTTTGTAAGAGTCCTCCAACATTATCTTAATTTAAGACAACTTTTGTCTTAAATAAAACAATACATATATGCTTGTCTAAATTATAACAACTCTTCTCTTAATTAAGACAACCATGTTTTCTTGTCTTAATTAAGACAAACATTTTACTTGTCCGAATTAAGACAAATATGTTAAGTTACCAATTTTGTACATAAATTTAAATAATTAATTAAAGCATGCATTCCATCTTAAACAAGTTGAATTCTTCAAAGTTAAGTGGAGAATCTATTTGGACATAGATATTACAATCTCCAATAAACTTAGAATCATTTTTAATGTCATTAAGATAATTCAAGTTTATTAATCATGAAATCACTCCACCATAGATTCATGGTTGCACTCTTGGATAATCTACAATTACAAAAATAATCCAATATTTAATGTTCATTATTGGTTGTACAATTGCAAACCTTCTATTACGAACCCTCCTAGCTATCCATGGATAAAAGGAGAATTACCGTTTTATCTTTTATATTAAATTTTGTCCCTTAGTCTCAAATTTCATCCAATTAGTGATCCAATACTCTAGATCTAATTTTTTGAGTATCTAAATATGATGCATAGCTAGTTCATCAATCACTGAGCTTAGATTAATCACTAATCTTCTTGAGATTGCTAGAAGTGATGTTAATGCTACGAACTCCATATATTGGATATATGTTCCATAATGCTCACCTTAATTATAATCTCAACATATGGAATCTAGATCAACACAATATGATGATCATGCCCATGTTATTTCAAAGATTATAAGAAGATAAAACATGAGTCTACTATCCATTAGGATTTCGATTTTACCATAAATGAATGTATAAGTGTGAATCAAGTTTTAAGTAACAGTCAAACTTAAACTTGATTCTCACATGATTCCAATTCATATTATAATATCATTAGCTAAAGTCAACTACTTCAATGACTTAAGACTCATCATTCACTTCAAGTGAATCACATTTCTTAAGTTAGAAGTAATCTGGATACTACAGCCTTAACACAATAAATGCTTTCCAGCTTTCTTATATGGTTGTGAATAAATTTTAGATTCAATTAAAATAAATCTCTTATGTTTGACTCTTCATACAAATATATTTTAATATCTCAATAGAATCATGGTACTTTTATAAGTAGAAAATAAATGCTTACTTAAAATAAAATCTTCATTATATTGTCAAAATGTAATTTCATTAAAATAAATGGAATAAACAGAGCAATATTACTTATTTTCAGGCACCCACATTCTCAAAATCCTATAGATCTAGGGTTTGATGAGTTATTTCTCATGGTTTATGAATCCTCAGCCATGAACATAGTATCAAAACTTCAATCAGTAATAAGATTTCAGAATTAGCAAGTCGAGATTCCAACTACTAAAGAAAATAAACTCCAAGTAAATCAACAAATTGCCTATCAATTCATGATCTACAAAATTGACATACGATTTACAAATCAAACAAATGAAAAACAAGAATTAAATCAGTAGATGAGTTGAATCAATTGCAAAACCTCAAGTAGATTTGAAGAAGATCAATTTTCGTGAATCCCTATCTAACATGGCTCTGACACCATAAGAGAAGTAGCGAAAGTTTGAGGGAATAAATATAGAAGAATTGTTTATATTATTATCAATAATGTATTAATTACAGATTTTAGCTTATATACATGGGTCAAAAAGTAAAGTCAAGTCTGTTATAAAAGGAGGGAAACATGAAACTAAAAATAAAAGTTAGTTACAGACTAACTAACCTCCTAATTACCATAAGTAAAACAGTAAAAGCTCAATAAAATAAATACTCAACACTTGTCTACTATTCTTTTATACACACATTTAGCACATATGCTTCTTTTAAGTAGTCATATAAGTTACACGTGCTTTCCTTCTTCTTTAAATACTTTACTCTACAATTGTGATTTTGTAACTAATTTCCATAGTTTTTCATTCTAGAATAATAACAATGTCATTTGAAAATAATGACAATTGATTGACATTATAATAAGCATGAGGAATCGTGTATTTATGGAAAAAAATCTCCATACTGAAAACTTGATGAAACGTTTCATACAAACCTATTTTTCACTTAATATGAACAGAAAAATGTCAAAAAATTGTTTATGACTTCTACTAATGTTGGAAACCTTCTTATTTTGTGTTGTTAAATTTCTTTAAGCAAGTGTACGTATCGCAACAAGTAACATAGAAGTAAGTAGAGTGTCGAATCTCATAGGGAATTGCACTAACTTAAGCTAAGTACTAAAATTGAGGCAAACTAATTTTATCCAAGTAATCAAAAGTAAAAGATTAATTAAAAATAAAATTGAATTAACAAATTAAAACTAATAGTTCAAAGGCAAAAGTCACTAGAGAGACAATTAATTAACAGCCTAGGATTATGATATTTTTTAACACTTCATCAAAATTCTCTTTGTCTCTCTAGACATATTTTAACGGACTAAGTTACCAATGTAGAGTCCTAAGTTATTTATAAGTCTTTATCGAAGTGCTCATAAAAATATCTCTCTCAATTAATTTACTATATGCCTATGTAAATTCAACAGGAGACAAATTCATTAAGTTTGTGCTCTAATCTTGGGTACATTCAACATGTAAGTATATGTCTATCTTATATGCAAATCAAATCACCTAAGTAATTATGAATACATGCTATTCCATCCATGAACTAATCTAAGCTCCCTTCGTCAAGTTATATTTAGATATGCAAATTAATTTAATTGGTGATTAAGTAATTAGAATCATTAAACACAGAATTGGAATAAATAACTCATATTCCATTGAAATAAAGCAAAAGAGCAATTAAAAATCCAAATTACATGTTGAGTTCAATCATAATCCTAGAAAAAGTAAATTAGTTCATAACATTCATAGAAAACATCATCCAAAGAAAATTAACCACCAATCCAAGTCAAAATAAGTAAGAGAAAAACAAAAGTAGAGAGAAAAATTAAGAATTAAAGCTTTTGAATTTCAAATCTTTTTTGAATTCTCTTGCTTTCTTGCTTTGTTTCTGACCTTTCTTTCTCTAAAATAGTTGCTCTTTATCTCCCCTTGAAAACCTATGAAAAAGGCTCTTTTTATCCTTTTCAATAAACGCTTGAATTAAAATCCTGTAAATGCAGAATTTTTGAAAACACGATGGGCACCATGACTTTCCCCCTGCTCTGGGTTTCATGTATGGGTGCTTTATTCTGCTAGGTGCCGCAGCCTTGCTTCACCAGCACCATGACACTATGATCTCTGGTCCACTATGGTGCCATGTTACCTCAAGAGAGCCGTAGCCTTCACTCTTCTAGGCCGTAACCTCCACTCTTCTAGGCTGCAGCCTTCACTTCCTAATGCTACCTTGTGCTGAAATTACAACAATCTAGCCTCCTGTAATGCAATTTTTACCTTGATCTGATCCAAACTAGAAAAAGTGATTAACATGAAAGTTCTATCCTATCTCTCAGCCTCCCAATAGCTCAAGAATCATATCAATTGGACTTTTTAAGCATAATTAATACTCAAAATACTACAACATATACAAACAAGCTATCACCATACTTGCACGAATTATCACCAAATAAAACCTTTTCATAATATTTCCTACAAAAGCAGTAAAAGAGATCAACAAACACTAAACTTAAAATAATTAAAACAACTTAACATAAAATTAAACTAAAATAACTTAAACTAAAATATTTAACATGCATTGACTTTAATTAAAAAAAAACCATGCTACTGTGATTAATTTGTAAGTTAAAATTCTACTATGCAAGTATACGTATCGAATAGATAGTATATTAACAAGCAGAGTATCGATCCCACAGGGAATTGATCTAAAATTTTACTAAGTACTAAAATTAGAACAATTTAGTTTTACTCAAATAATTAAAATCTGAATTCTAATTGAACTAAAAATTACGCAACTAAAACTAATTTAATTACAAATTAACGCAACAAGATAATTGGGCAAACAGAAAATCAAACAAGCCTAGGATTACAATATCCCTCACACTTCATCTAAATCTACCTCTCTTCTTAACTTATTTCAATGGGTTGAATTGCTAACCTAGAGTCCTAAATTATTTATAAGGGTTCTCTTGACTCATCTTATAAAAATATCTATTTTAACTAAAATACTATATCCCTATGTGAATTGAAATTAAAATAGACTCATTCAGTTCAAGCTCTAATCTGGCTACATATGGCCTATAGGTATATCCCTATCCTATACGCAAATCAATTGATATGATCATATGCTATCCCAATTTTAGTCTAAACTAAACTCCCTTTCCCAAGTTTGTTTAGGTTCCTAGATCAATTTAATTGGTAGCCATGCAATTAAAAGCATTAAGCACAAATCAGAATAAGCAATTCGAATCCCATTAAACATAAGTAAGAAAGAGATTAAAAGTTGGATTACATGTGAGTTCAATTGCAATCCTAAAAAAATAATTTAGATCATAGTATCTAATAAAAATAATATCCAAAGAAATTTAGCCATGAATCCAAGTCAAAGAAAATAAGAAAAACACAAAAGTAAAGAGAGAAAACTAATAGTTAGAGTTTTGTGATCTTGATTCTCCCTCCAATTCTCTTGTTTTCTTGGCTTTTTTCTTGGCTTCAAATCTTCAGAATAGTTGCTTGCTGCCCCTCCTCCAAAATCTCTGAAAAAGGCTCCAAATAACCTAATTTTTGAAATCCCGTTAACTTCTCTTATTTTTGGAAAGTCACGCAGCGCTGCGCGCTACTTATCAGCGCTGCAGCGCTGAGCTCTCTGGAAATTTGTATGTGTGCTTCCTTTCATCAATGCTGCAGCCTGTTCTCCAGCGTTGTGACAGTCTATCAACTTTAAACCTGAGTTTCACCCTGATTACTACCTTTTTTTATTTTTCACACCTTTAAAGGTTGTTTTATCCAAGATGGAAATTGTTGTCCTTGTTTGGAATGAGAATAAACTTCTTGAGAGTGAGGAATAAGTGACTGTGGGTGGGGTTGTGTTTGTTGTGGGCAAGAACATGAACTAGTCTCTCTTGTAAGAAAATTTGACATAGTGCCTGATTTTTAATGCTTTGTCTTTGCCATCGTAGTAAAGTTTTCTGTTGGAAAATTACCACAATTAAAAGTTAGCACAAAGAAAAAAACTTATGCTAAAATAAAAGATAAAGCCATAGGTTTAGGAAGAACAAGGAAAATAACTATTAAAAGCAACATCTATACATATTTAAACTAAATAAAGAGAGTCCAAATTAAGAATACAACCTTGAGCAACATCCAAAGATGTGTCATTAGTTATCTCTTTGAATAGTATCTAGTGATTTATTGATTGTTAATCGATGTCACCCCTTAAATAACAAATACTATCATCACTAATACTGATAATAGGAACCAAAAAGGAAACATTTCGCTCATTATCAATTTCCCATGCATGTTTTTCATTTGATCCAAACATATCATATAAGTCTCTTAGACCACTAAGCTTGATAACAGCATGCCAATTCTTCTCAATTGGATCTTGAATGTAAAAATTTTGCTGCACTTGAGATGCCAATACAAAAGGATCATTTTGACTAGTCAATCCTTCTCAATTATTACAAGTCTTACAAGGGCACAAAATCAATCCTCCCTTCAACCCATTTGCAAATGCAAAACCAACAAATTGCCTAACTCCAATGTTTTTCTTAATCTAGAGCAACACATCCAAATCTTATCTATCACCTTTATAGAACTACTCAAATTCATTGAAAAAACAACTTTTTGAAAAGTAAGTCTACTCATGATAATTGTGCAAACTATCCAGTTAGGTAATAAAGGCATATAAATTATATATTTATCTTAATAAGGACAAATAAAATATTTCTATGCATGTCTACAATTTAAAGTATCCAAAGGGAAACACGAAACCTCTCACTAGATTCAAAGAGGGAGGCTTGAGTACTGTTACTAGCTAGAAAAAGTATGATAGCTAAAAAAAAAATACTAATAATATTATACTAATAATGAATAGCTTGGAAATGTGTTATTTTGTAAAAATATCTTCACAACATAAATAATAATAACCTATATGATGTTTTCAATGTAAATAGAATGATAATATTTTCGAAAATAGTTGTTAACTACTATTAAGACATTTGGTAATCAAACATATTTTAATTTTGGCATGTAGTATAAATGCAAGGATGTTAACTAAATGCACCAAAAACAACAACATATGCTAGTTAATTATTCTTTGTCAAAGTCAATTACAAAATCAACAATGTTAAAAGACAACATCTAATGTAAAACCAAGGAGCACCATGCGACGAGAGAGATTATTTTTATTTTGCATGGCCACAAACTCAATCAAAAACTGAAAGATCATATGTTAGCAAAAGCCTAATTGGGCCCAATCAAGACAAGCAAAAGCCCAAAACTATCAAAACAACTCCTGAACAATGACAAAAGCTAATCCAGGTGATAAATAAGATAATAAAATATATACAAATTAAGTTTCTTTATCAAGGTGAAGGAAATAAATAAAAACAATTGGTTCTAGTTCCTTGTAATCTATTAATTTTCCTGGATTTTTATAGTAATTTTGTCTGCATTCTCCTCTCTTGATTGTTTTAATTAGCTATTAATCAAAGACTTAAGCCTTTAAGTTTATGCAGCATTACTGAAGAAACTTGATTGGTAGATGTACCAAACAAGATGTGATTCAAAATTCATACATGTAAGTTGCACTAATTCTATGTTTACACAGAACTGTTTGATCAAAATAACTAAACCTGAATTTATACAAAAATCATGATCAAATAAAAATGAAAATGAGAGGACAAAAAGAGAGTACCTAAATCAAGGATTACACGAACATGTACATATAAGTTGAAACTTACATAATAAAAACTCTATTTCAACATATAAATTCGGAGAGAAATGAAGTAAGAGAAGAGAGCTGATGAGAGAGAGAGGAAGACCTATACGGTAGGAAAAATGAATTATTAAGACTCACAAAAGGCAGATTGTCTACTTAGACTGCTTGATAATATAATTATGTGGGCCATTATTTTGTGGGCTTCTCTTTCTCTTGCTCACAAATCTGTTTTAATTTATTTTAAGACAAATCTATTTTAATTTACTTTTAAATGATTACATTTTAAATAGTGCAGCTAAGTAAAAATCTATTACATGTTATATTCAGAATTTAGTTACATTAAAATAATTGCAGTAGTAAAAAGCCAAAACTTGTAGTAGTATATTGATTGATGTATACATTGGACTTATCTCCTTCAAAATTGTACAAAATGAAACAGAACTGTTCTTATGAAATTAGCACACTTGATCATTGACTATGATTGATGTATACTTCTTGTCAATGGTTGATATATATTTTTCCAGTCAAGAAACTATATTTGAATCCCCATATGCCTCTATATCACTATATCAATGAACAAGTTAAGATGAGAAGCTTGGCCAATATAACAACATTCGTATAACTATCACTAACCTGACATTCTTTCAAGTATTGAAACAAGTGACCATCAAAAAGTTTGAGCAAGCTTGAACCTTTTTGATTAACAATCACACTTGAATCACAGATCATATTTGAAATGCATGTAATGGTAGTTAGTACAACTCTCATATGCCTAGTTAATGCATCCTTAAATATCAATAGAAACAACATGCTTTCAAGCATCATAAGTTTTACAACCGTCGAAGCCTTAAACCACATAACGGTTTGAGTTATTCATAGCTTTACTACCTATAAAAACCAAATTAATACTTTACTTGTTAAAGTAGATGTCATTAACCAAACAACTTTTTGTAATAAGTAGCAAACCAGTAAATAAAAGTAGCATAAATAGGTATCTGTTTTATTATTTTAATTATTTGTGTGATTATCATTAGTGTTTCTGAAGTAAAAAATTCAAACCAAACACAGCATACAATAAGCTATTAAACAAACACAAGGAAATTATTTTTTCGGTTGTCTCAATAATTTCCAGTTTCAAAGTAAAAGCATGATTTATATTAAAGGAAAAAGATTAGATTATTCATGTAAATTACTAACAAAACAGAACATGTCTATAACATGTCAAACAAATTATCCGAAACTGTTTTTCAATCCAATACATATCACATACAGAGTCATCCATATTTTGTTAAATATAAAAATTATAAAATTTAAGCCATTTGATGTTTATGATATAAGGAGCACCATCTAAAGACTTCCCCCTCTCAAAGCAAGCACCAGATGAAGCACAGAGCCACCCTCAATATTGTACTCACGAGCCGTCTTATCATCTCCAAGCTGCTTGCCAGCATAAATGAGCCTGCAAACATGGAACACATGAGTGCATTACAACATCCAGGCAACTAAGAAATCATAAACCGGATCTGTCAACAATAACAAAAGTGAAGCACTTTTATTATGCTCAAAAATGCATCTTTCAGGTGAATGTTGCACAGATTAAACCAAAATAATGATGCAACTATACAAGTCTATTTCAAAAGAAAAACCCACAGAACAAGATGACTACCTTTGCTGCACAGGTGGAATTCCTTCTTTCTCTTCAACACGTTCCTTAATCCGGTCAATGGTATCAGTTGGCTCAATATCAATCTCAATTTCTTTCCCAGTCAGAGTCTTGACCTTGATCATAGTTCCTCCCCTAAGCCTCAAAACCAAGTGAAGAGTCGACTCCTTTTGGATGTTATAATCTGCAAGAGTTCGACCATCTTCAAGCTGCTTACCAGCAAAAATTAATCTCTGCTGATCAAGAGGGATTCCTTCCTTGTCCTATAAAAGTCGAGTCCACCATTAGTAATTAGCAAACAATTTATTACAGAAGAGTAAAAAAAAGGGTCTAACATAGACACCACTCCAAGCTCTGTCAAGCAGTTCAAATAAAAAGAAAATAAATTAATCACAAAGTAGAGAATTCTTTGTCAATAGATTGTATCCTACTAATCTTGGGTGACTATCACAGTTGTTACGACCACTAAATATAAAGTTAATCCACAATTCCAAAGAAGTCAGATCGAAATATATCATCGGCTAAAAAATCTGAGATAATTTACTCAATGCTAAATAGCATGAAAGTAAAAACAAATCAAGAAGACACAAACATTGTATCTTATTTTGATGTTAGGTGATCATTACAATTTTTTTCGACCATTCAATGTCAAAGTATCTCACCCTAGAAAAAATCTAAGTAAAATTTTCTACCATAAAGTATTTCCCTTCCTAGACAATTTCAATACAGCATCTAATCGATTAGTCCAAACTAGGAACGGAAGCAGCAAAACCGAAGTACGGTCAAAGAGTACAAATTCTTAGCATACAATAGGAACCAAAAAATTAATAAAACCATATTTTCATATACCCATCAATAATTTAAGTTCGAATTCTTTCTTTAAACTTTCCTTTTGGTTTTCTTTGCCTTTCTCGTCAACCAAACAGACAGTCAACTACGAATTCCAAATACAAATTCATTGAAAATAAAAAAAAAAACCATAGAAAAAAAAATTCTTAAAACATAGGAAGAGTTACCCCTCACACGTATCTATAAAAGTATTTCCTAATCGTTTACTTTAAGTTTTCTTATCAACCAAAACACGAAGTCAACTACGAACTCCAGATAATAAGACTAATTCTTTAGACAAACAAAACGAAAATAGTAAAGGAAAAGAACCTGAATCTTAGCCTTGACATTATCGATAGTATCCGAGCTCTCAACCTCGAGGGTGATAGTCTTCCCTGTAAGCGTCTTAACAAAGATCTGCATCTCTTTCTTACTGGGTTTTGGCAAGGAAGGAATTTGATGCTGCAATGCAATTCCGGGGGTGGCTTGGCTATTTTAAGAGAAGAATACTGGGGACTGGGGACTGGGGACTGGGGGGTATTTATTGTTAATTTTTGTGAGAATCTCTAAATCTGTGTTCGATTAGAGACAGAAATACCTAAGTGGTGGGGCCTCATATTTTTTCTTACATGTCAAAGGAAGTCACATAAGGGCGCCAAAATTTCTGGCACCTGCGCTGTTTGGTCCTTTGCCACGTGGCGCTCTTAAAAAGTTCTATCAAAGGGGCCCCGGAATTGGTCCAAAGTGTGGACACATGGGCTGCTTGATCTTTTGCAACGTGGTGCTTTGAAAAAGGGGCCCCGGGGGCGTCTGGTTTGACTCGGATGGATTATTATGCATTTAGTCCCGCACGAGTCCAATGGATTTTGTCCACGTCATCATATTTATATGCGTTGTTTATTGGTGGAGACTGTTATGCTTTTTGGGAGCTTGGTTCTTCATATTTTGGTTTTAATTATGCATTTTCTTTGTTTGTTATATTTCTAGCATTATTATTTTCATTATATTCCTCCCTATTCTTTATGGGTTTGTTTTTTTTTCTTTTCATCTTTGAGTAATTTCAATGAAACAAGGGATTAAAGAGGTTAAATTAAAATATATTAGATCGGGTTTAAGCTGGCTGTAAGTTAGTTATTTTGATTATGTTTAGCTTTTAATGTGTTGGGTTAAGAAAAAATTAAAATGAATTAGATTGGCTTTGACATGTTAGTTAATTATTTCATTGTATTTAGCTTTTCATGTTTTGGGTTAAAAAAGAGAACTTTTTTATTCTAGTTTCTTAATGCCTTAGCAAATGTTAATTATATATTTTTTTCGTTTAATTTAAACAAAATCATTAATCAATTGTGCAGTTGCTTATTGTCAATTTTTTAAAGAGAGTAGCAGGAATGGCTGGTTAAAGACAATATTACAATATTGAATAACAGTATAGATAGTGTTCTTTCACACCTATGCTATTTGTATTTTGGTCTTTAGTATGAATTTTGTGTATTTGTTATGTTTTTGCTATGATTTTCATTTTTTTTCTTCCTATTCTTGATGTGTTTTCTTATTGATTTCTTTGCCCTTTTTCTTCTGCAGGGAATTTTGATCAATAAAGTAATTAAGCAAGTGACATTAATTTGCCCCTTTTCCTTTGTTATATCTGTTTAATTGCCTTTTTTTATATTCTTAGTTTGTGTTGGTGTATTTTTAAAATAAAAGGTTGTGTTACATAATATGACTATTGGATTGTAGATGGGTTTTTTTTTTTGTAAATAGTTATATCTCTTGATAAAATGACAATTGAAAAAACACTTCTAAATCCAAAAGTTATAAGACAATTACAAAAACAGTATAGCTCAAAAGTTTGGATATGAAAAGTTATCTTTTCATATTGTAGTTCAAAAATTATGTTTTATGGAATGAATGGTTATCTTTTTATAAAGTGAATATTGAAACAATATATTTAGTCAAAGATTGTGTCTTACAAAATACAAAGATATCTTTAAGACAAAGAGATGCCTTGATGAAAGGACTGTGTCCTTCAGAAGAGACACTTGCAATCTTATATAAAGGACTTGCTACCAACCATTTTGGCACACCAAAAATAAATAAGACAAAAGTAAAAAATTCAAGAACAATAGAAGTATTATATTTTGAAAATAAATATAAACACTTGGGTTCCTATCATTTATCACAGGAATTCAAATTCCTTATAATCTACTTGCTGTAGAAAGTAGGCTTTAAGTAGAACAACTTTACAAACCTTCAAGTGTATTTAGCAGTTTACTCTCATAAAGTGTAAAGACGAAGTTAGACGTTAATTTTATTGTATCCTTAAGGCTATTTGCATAGTTTTCCTTTTTCATTTTAAATGGTAGGGGCAAAATAAGTATTAAAGATAACATCTATTGAAAATCTCATCTTCAAGTCAATTTGTTAACTCTTTAAATTTCATCTAGATCCTTTTTGCACCAAAAGTTTGTATTTTCAATTTTTCATTTTATGCTTTGCTTTATTGTAAAATTATACTTAGTTCTAGTTGTTAAAACATTTATATGCTCTCGTTTTGCAATTCTTTTTATTAAATTGGCTACTTCGTAGCATTTAAAACATGTTTATGTTCTTATAAACTTAAAGACTAATTTTTTTGTCTTATTCCATAAGGAGAAAAAAATAAAAGTTATCCTGCATGCATCGTGCCATAGGATCCAAACATGACATTGACCATAAGTCTCTTTTCGGTGCTTTGGTGTTGTTTTAAAATAAACATGATGGCTCTTTAAGGCTAGGTATTGATTATCGAGCTTTAAACAAGTTAACTACTAAGAACAAGTACCTCATTTCGCTTAACTTGTTCGATCAATTAGGGATACTAAATGGTTTTGGAATTTAGACCTACGATCTGTCCACTATTAGGTGCAAATAGTTGAAGGGGACATTTCTAAAACAACTTGTGAGATGAGTTATGGATCCTATGAGTTTCTGGTTATGTTTTTTAGACTCCTACCCCCAACAACTTAGTGTACAGTCATGAACAAGGTACTTCAAGCCTTTCCTTTATCAATTTATAGTAGTGTATTTTGATGATAATGTTATTTATAACCACACTTTACATGAGTCCATAGAGCACTTGAGACTTGTGTTTGATGCCTTTATCTAGCATTAGGTCTATGTTAAGAAAAAAAAATGTTGTTTTGGGTTGCATGAACTACAACTCTTTGGGCATATTATTGGTGAGAGGAATATATGGATGGACCTAACCAAGGTGAGTGTCATCCTAGAATGGGAGCTATCTACCAAGGTAAGGAAGTTGACATCCTTGTTTGGCCTAGACAATTATTATAAATGGTTAATTTAGAATGTTTTAGCCATTGTCGTTTTTCCCATAGACACGTTGAAAAAGGGCAAAGTATAAGCATGTGACTTAGTGTGCCAGTAGGTTTTCAATGGGGAAAAGAAGGCATTATGTAAGCAACCAATGTTGGGGCTGGTTGATCACAAGCAGTCATAGAAGGTCCAAACAAATGCGTGTGACTATGACATTGGTGTAGTGTTAATGTAAGAGGGACACCTTATCATGTATAAGAGTTAGAAGCTCAATGATATTGAAAAGAAGTACACCGTTTGGGAGAAGGAGTTGTCGACGGTAGTCCACTGCTTATGCATGTGGAGACATTACCTACTAGGTGTTCAATTTGTGGTCAAGATTAATAATATGGCCACCTTGTACTTCCAAAGTCTAAGAATGCTCACACCAAGCAAGTTGGATGGAAAAACTTCTTAGCTGACACCGATTTTAAGTTAGAAAATAAGTTTTGCATGGCTACTTTAGTGGCAGATGCTTTGAGTCGTAAGGCCACATTGCTAGGAATTAACAAGGCAAGTAGAAAGTTGATGTCACGCACTAGATAAAGTTTGGAGCATGATCCCATAACTAAGTCAATACTTGAGCATGTTAAGGAAGAAAGGACTAGAAGGTTTTGGAAGCATGAGGGCTTATTGTACACCAAGGGCAATATGTTGTATATGCCACAACATGGGGGCCTGTATAAGCATATTCTAAAAGAATGCCATGATAGTTGTCGAGTAAGGCACCTTGGCGTAAATTAGACATTCGCATTATTCAATACAAAATTTTATTAACCCCATTTAGAGAAAGATGTGGAGGGGTATGTAAAAACTTATTTGGTGTGCCAATAAGACAAGTTACAAAAGAGGTCGAGAGGATTGCTTGATCCTTTACTAGTGCTCAACAAGCCATGGGACAGTGTTAGCATGGATTTTATCATTGGATTGCTTTGGGTTGACGGGTTTGGAAGCATTATGGTAGTTATGGACTTATTCTCCAAATATGCCACATTGATAGCTACCATGGAAAGTCTCCAACGGAAGAGGCAACTAGGCTATTTATGAAGCATGTGGTGAAATATTGAAAAGTCCCTAAGACCATCATCAATAAGAGGAATAGTCTATTCATAGGTAGGTAATGGACTGAATTATTCAAGTTGTTGGGGTCTAAGCTATACTTTTTCACTAGTTTCCACCCATAGTCCAATAGGCAAACCAAGAAGGTGAACATGAAGTTGAAGTTCTTTCTGTTATACTTTGTGCATAGTACTTAAATAAACTAGCCTTGATGGCTTGATATGGCTTGGTTTTCTCACAACTTGCAACATAGTGAGTCCACGGGTCAAAACCCCTTTGATATAATGTCTAAATAACAATCATATACGCCTAGCACAATAGCAATGGGATACACTAGTTCAACCCCTACTACTTATAAGCATGCTCAAGCATGGGAAAAGCAATGAGAAATGGTAAGGCTATTAAAAGGGCTAAGAAATAGTAGAAAAGTCACAAAAATAGGCTTATTTTGTTATAGGTGACATGGTGATGGTAAAGTTCCCCTTAGTGTAAAAGCTTAAGGGGATCGACAAGGGCCTAGTGCAAAGATACACTAGGCCTTACAAGGTGGTTAAAAAGATAGGTTGGGTGGCATACAAGTTGAACATGCCACCCAAACCCAAGGTGCATCTAGTTTTCCATGTGAGTATGGTTAAGCTTTAACATAGGATCAAGGAAGATACTAATTGAGGAGTGATCCATAGAGCACGAGTGGGGGTTCGAGCTACATACGAGGGAGAAGTAAAAGAGGTGTTAATTGGTAGGGTGTTAAGGTAGAAGTATCATATGCCAGGGTACTAGTACCTTGTGAAGTGAGAAGGATTGCTCAAGATCAAAACTAGTTGGGATTATGTGAAAGACTTGTGGTAGTTTTAGAATAAGGTTGATTCCTTCCATGAGGCAATGAATACATTACAAGCTTAGGGGGAGGAGGGTGTCATGGCTCCCAGTTTGAGACGTCGAAAAAGGCTGAGTGTGCCTATCAAGTCAATAGGTAAATAACCAAGTCCTTGAGTAACCCCCATTTCATTGTACCCATAAAATGGGGAGATAACCCTTTTCGATGTCGAGGCATGTTGATAGCTTACTTGAGGTGCACAGTAGCCTACATCAGGTAAACAAGCTTGGCCGCACATAGTAAGGCAAACGACACTCACCATTGAGCTACTTTATAGCCTTGCACACTGTACTAGTAGGTAGATGGGGTAACACTATAGCCAATGCTCCATTAGAATGGTAAAATGGCTAAAACACTATAAAAGAGCCTTTTGTTACATTTTGAACCCAACTAGCCTTTACACGCATATTTTGGCTGTTAGAGAGAATGAGCAACACTTAAGGTCTTAAATGGCTTGTAAATATAGGGTACTACTTAAGGGTACTTTGTCTATATAAACCCCCCTTGAGACATGTGTACAACTAATGATTCATTAATTAAAGAAGCTTTACTTTCTCAAATCTCTTTTTACACACATTTACTAGCTTATCATATTTTGCTTGCTTATGTGCCTGAAGGCTTTGTGCCTTATGTGCTTGTGTGTTTAAAGGCTTTGTGCCTTTTGTGTTTATGTGCTTGCATTCGTCCGGCATAACTGTGTTGCTTGTAAAGGTTGCCACTCGTACATGGTTTTGGAAAACTTAGGCTGACTTAGGCTTAAAACTAGTTGAAAAGAAGTCTAAGGCAACATGTAAAAAGTCTAAAGAACCACCACTTGACACCTGCACATGCTTGTGTTTGTCATGTTTTTGGTTTACTTGTTGCTTTGTTTTATGAAGAGACATGCAACCTATGCATGCATAGGTAGGATGTTTTCCTTCTGCATTGTGTTGTAGTATAGTCAAAGAACTAATGTTGCTTTGTTTGAATTAAATATTATGTTGTATGTTGTTTATGCAGTGATGTATATACATTTTTAATTAATGAAAAATCAGTGTGTTAGTTCTTTTTTTCTCAATTCATTTCTCATTGTTTTTCTTGTAAGTTTATCGTCTTTTAAACCATAAATGCAATACCGACATTCATTCATTGTAGTATAATAGATAACTAAGATTTCATGTTACATGACAAGAACTCTCTCAAATAATTATTTGGCTTGGCCTCCCATTCTAGTATGAAATAACCTTTTGTTTAAGTGAATTGCAAATTCTCCTTCTTACATCCATATTTCTTTGATGAGGTTTTCTTTAGCTATTTACCTTAGAAATTTTAGTCACTATTTCTAAGAAGACAAGTGCTGTTAAAAGGATAGATAGATACATATGAGTAATGATCAATGTTCTTTAACTACATCTTTAGAATCACTAATTGCAATAGTGAATCAAAATTATGCCAATTTAGTTATGCAAAAGAAATCGTTCACATGTGCTAAGTGCTAAATGACATTATTCAGGATAATGGAGAGCCTTAAAAGAAAAAACTCTACGAATTAAAGCTCATTTTGCTTGATGATATTGGATGGAGCCATTTATCAACATATGAAAGACAATGAATGCATGTGCACTTCCCTACAAGCTTGCCCCTCTTTTAAGTTGGCTCCAATTTTGTGAAACCAGGTGTTTAATAGTGGTTAACCAGGTTAGATGCCTTGGATAGGCTCAGATGAAAATGATTTGAAACTGTTATGATATCTTGACAACTAGTGTGTGCCTATGTATGTTTATGTGGATACGACTTTGGGGATGAGCCTAATTATATATGTATGGATATGAAGACTCCCTAGGGATGATAGATGTTCCCATAAAACGGGAGATGTAAGATGAAACTATCTTTGATATTTGATGAAACACTTCAAGGTAAGCAAATTATGAATATCGATTATTGTGATTATGCTCGTCTACTAGGATGAGCTTATGGAGCCTAATTTAATGATAGTTTTAAGGTTAAGCCTTAATTTGATATGCTCTGATATGGTGACATAGAGTTCCAAAAATTATGAATGTGATATGCCATTGAGTTATGCTCGAATAAGGCATAATGTGATGAGATGTGTTGTCACAACCCAAACTCGAGGGTCCATGATTGACGGATGAGCTTTGCAGGCAAGGCCCACAAGACTCAAGCAAGCCTTAAGGTTCAAAATCTAATAATACATAGCCAAGGGATTTCACATGTCATATTCATAAATAAAATTCAAGTTCAACATAGTACACCATCCTTAGCACATAATTCATACAAGTATCATGAGGTCACACATTAACCATTCAAGGCGGCTTTGTACATAACAACCCTTAGTACACAATATTACATGGCACTTAGTGCCTACAATATCTAGAATACATTTCTTTCTAAACTTAAATTTAGAGTGCAAAAAATAATGTGGACTTGACCCAGTAAAATGACCAAAATAAGGGACTTCCCGGATGCCAAAATTGTTTTTTTAATGGACGATCCTTGCCACGCTTTGTTCAATGGCTTATTTATCTACACATGGTACAAAATGAGTGAAAACTATAGTAGTTGGTGAATGGTGCACATAATCAAAATCATATACATACATTGGACACATAATAAATATTGCACTGTTAGTGCATTGACAAAATCTAGCAAACATCTACGAATAAAGAGCATATCATCATCCCTAACTCTCCACAATGAGAGTATATCATCATCCCCAACATCCTCAAAGATCATCGCTCATATCATTAGGCTGACTCTCGAAGCCAATTCAAAGTTAGTCACATCATCCTCCATGGAACACTTTGGTTGGCAGAGTATCATATGGATTCATATCATAATTATCTAGGCTTCTCCAAAGCTATCACATGTCGTATACAAATCAATTCACATCACATCAAATCAAGAAGTGGTTCTCCCCTAAACATGGTTAAATCACTCATGGTGACTAGTCGATGGAGAAACAAATCACGCATAGAGCAAAGCTGCTAATAGAACACAAGCCATAGGCTTGTCGAGCCGAAAAGCATAGAATCAAATCACACCCAGCGTCGAACAGCTAGCGAAAAATCATATCATCGACCGGAGTAATCTCCCAATGATTAGCATCACACGGAGTAATCTCCCGTTGGTGGCATTGCCCAAAGTAATCTTCGATAGGCAAATTGACAACGATGTAGGTGGGAATCACAAGTAGGATTAAGCCACAGCCCTTGTTTACCACCATCTTTGCATGCACACACACATAGTCACAAGGTAATGGGACCCATTCAACTTCAAGTCAAATCAACATCCAGAATTTATTCCTTAGACAAAACACAATTCCACAATAAGGCCATCATGCCTTTCTCTCATCCATATGTCTATAACATGGTAACAATCACATTTATCGAGCTTTGTTTGCCAATAAGATCATTAAAGTTCTAAGTGCCTCAATAATCATGGCTCACTAGCTACATATACATCAACAATTTCACTTTCATTTAATCATGGCCTAATAGCCGCATATACATGAATAATATCACATCAGGTCATGCATCAATATCTCATCAACAAATGGGCAATTTAATTCCACATACATCACTTAGATGTCTAACAACTGTGTTTCTTAGTGGCCTTCACAAGAAAACACATATACTAACATGTACATTAACAATGTACTAGCCTAGGCACACCCTTCTAGGCAATCACATACACATATATACATTCATAGTTCTCTAACCTAGGCATATTCAACTAGGCCTACATTCATAATATAGTAATAGTGCAGTGCATTTTTCATGCATTATTCACCACATGCATTTAATTAACCCACTCACAGTGACAAGTTAGAGGTTCTCCATAGCCAAATGTCTATTCTTAGCCTCCAACCCTATTTTGGCTCACAAATGTGCCCAAATTGCTCAATCTCCCCTTAAGCACATCAAAACATCATAAAACTAGTTAAATCCTAGCTTTTGAAAAATGCCAACTTTTCTAAAATTAATCAAAACTTTTGCGATCCAACGTATAAGTTTAAATCCTTCAATAATGAGCTAAACCCATACCTTAGAAGCTAGATTGTATAATTATTTACCCAAAATCCCCAATCAACTCAAAAGGGTCAATTTCTTCAAAGTTGGACCCAATCAAATCTAAGTTATTAATTGATTAAATTAAAAATAATCATTAAAAATGTTTAATCTTACCTCAATAATGTTTCCCCAAGCTCGGGTTAGCTCCAAATCACTCCAAATAACTCCAAGAACGCATTTGTGGCTTAGGGTTTCAAATAAGTGGAGAGAGAAAATAAAAATTAAACCAAGTTTTTGAAGAGCAAAACTCTTACTTTCAACACTCAAAATTCTTGATTTATGATTGAAGTATAATGGGTTTCAAAAGTGTGAAAGTTGAGAGAAAATGGGTGGAGAAGTGCGAAGTTAAGAGAAAATGAAGAAATTTTTTATTTTAAGGCTTTTAAGCCTGTTTTAAGTTAACTGGGCATCCTAGGATCAACTATGGAGGGTCTGTAGTCAATCTTAGACTAGTAAGTTTGTTTCCACCCTTTGTCCCCTTTATAGGATCAATTATAGAGGGTCTAAGTCGATTTTGGATCATAAAGTCTATTTTTAGTCGATTTTGCTTCATAAGATCAACTATAGAGGGTCTATAGTCAATCTTGGACCAGAATGTTTGTATTTCTTCCATATTTCCTTCCTAAGATTGACTATAAAAAGCCTATATTTGATCTTGGATCAGAATGCTTGGTTTCCCCTGCTTTTTACTTCACAAGATCAACTTCTTTGGTCCAGATTAGTAAAAAATGTTCTTTTTAAAGCCTAAACCCATTCTAAGTCCCCTCCACAAAAAACCATTCATATATGATTCAAATCTTACTCAAATACTCAAACATAAGATCAAGGCTTCAATCTAAGCACCACTCCTTTAGGTTCCTCAAATATGTTCATAACATTGTTGCTTAAGTATCATAAGGCATGCTTCCTACATTTAACACATCCACATATCATTAAAGAAGTCTCCAAATATACAACAATTTCAAGATCATTCTTTCTACAATATAGTTCATACACATACTCCAAAGCATACACATCAAGGTCTAAATTTTACTCTTTAATAACGTAGTCCCTATCACACATAGGCCATATCAAAAAAATCTAAGGTGTTACATATGCATGTGGTATATTAGGATGATCCTCACACTTTCATCTTCAGAGATATTTGATTATGCTTGATTGATTATGCCTAAATATATATATATATATATTTACATAAATATACATATGTGAATTATTATGCTATGTTAGCATCCCTCTCACTAAGTATTAGATGTCTCACCCTTCTATTATACCATGTGCAGATAAGTGAAGCTATGGGATTGCATGGGTAGTGTCATTGTTTGGACGGACAAATATTTGGCATCTGGTAGGTCTCTGTTCTGATGTGTCACTCCGCTGAGTCTGTGTGGGCCTTCTGCCTTTGGATTTGGGTTTAGCTTGTAAAGTATGTCAGGAATGGGGTGTCATTTATTATTGTATAAGGGTTGTATGATACGAACCCGTATGACAATCAATGTATGGCCTTGTGAGATTAAATATTGTATATAAATTATGTGTCAAGGATAACACTTATGTATTTGAATTTGAATATTAAATGAATATTGGTGTTAAGAAACCCTTTACTATGCATGTATGATTAGGAGAAAATTAGAGGTTTGCTTGGCTCTCGTAGGTTTCACCAGCTAGGCTTGTGCCCCATTCATGGACCCTCGAGTTTGGGTCATGACATCAAGCCCACTAGCCATAGCTTTACTTTGTTTGCACACTATCATAGCTTGCAAATTGGCTTGCCCTTTGGATCACAAACTTCTTTGACACCAACTATCACATTGTGGTTCTTCAAACCCCTAATGTGCAACCTTAGACTCCTTTTCTAACTAATTCTGAGCCCAAGGTAGCCTAAACCTATCATAAACATGTAAAAGGAGCAAACTTTACAAGCAATACCATAATGCAAGATGAATGCAAACACACAATGCAATAAGTCTTCAAGCACACAAGCAAGCAAAGTATGCAAAAGCAAGTAAAATTATGTAAGAAGAAAGTTGAAAGAGTAAAGCTTTAAGTTTTAAGTATCATTGAATCATCAACTGTACAATGAGTTCAATGGGGTATTTATACATAAAGTCCCCACAAATAGCTACCTTTATATTTACAAGTTATTTTGGAGCCACTCTTAGGCTTCCTTGGTCCCCACAAGTAGCTAACTCTTCCACACATTGTTTTGGTGGTTTTGCCCCTCTATTGGACCATTGGCTATAGTGCTGCCCAACTTGCTTGCTGATGCTATGTGCAGGGCTACAAGCTAGGTCAATGCTTTGCACAATCTACCTTGTTGCGTGCTACGAGTTGTCGCATGCCCCAAGAAAGTTGTTTGTGTGCCTCGACACTAAAGGGGTTATTTCCTTATCTCACGAGCCCGATGGAATAAGGGTTATCCAAAGACCTACCTCCTCAACATGCACTCAATGGGCACGTCGATACTCCTTCGGTGTCCCAAACCATAAGCATGACACTTGCATGTAAATCTAAATGTAAAATGAGGGGACACGCTGGAGAATGATTAAACAAACAAAGCACATTAGGCTCAATGAACAAGAAACAAGTAGTGAAGAAATTAATGAAAATGGGATGAAGCTTTTAAAATTCAAAATTGAGATATATCTATGCTCTAATACTAAAAGTTTAAGCTGATAGAAAATTGGTCAAAAGCCCAACTATGTCTTTGAGGGAATTTGAAATGTCTTTTTCTGGTTTTTTATTTTAGAAATGAAATTGAAGAAAACAAACAAACTACTCTTACTCTTGGTATTTTTCAAGATCTCATTTTTCTCTTTACTTTTTCGAACTAAATAGAGCCGGACTGCTTGAGCAATCTCTGCACTCACTAATTTATCAAAGATCAAAATTCACTAAAGGGGATATCAAATTTCCTTTGCAGATAAATCACTGACAAATCGGGATATGATATTTATACATATATCTATGTATATATACTAATACATGTATATAACTATAAAAATAGATATATACAAGTATGTATATATATTTATATACATATATATAAATATATATTTGTTATATAACTTTTTTTATTTTGTATCTTATCCATAAAACTTTCTTATATGATGTTCGGTTCTATATTCCTTTCCTGGGAGTCTAGTGACAATGCTATATTAAAGATTTCAGTTATCAACTCTTTTCATCTCTCCACCTTGACATGAAATAAATTTAATCCTCCTTTGTTAAGGGAGTTCCTTGACTAGAGATGTGATTGATTCGAAAATATCAACGTATATATCAGCGATTCAATTCCCATTAACAAGTATTAATTTCTTGACCAATTACCTACCAGCCAAAAAAATTAAATAATGTCCTAAGGGTTGAAGTAAACCCTTATACAATTATGGTAATTATCATCTTAGCTTGTCAATGTCCGATAAAAAGTTGAAATTCTTAAGCAGGTGCCGCAAAGGATTTAAGGTAAGTAATTACTTTGTATAACTAGTATATAATTCAATTAGAAATGATCAAAAGTCTTTAAAAGATTGTAGTGGCTTAAATAGTTCTAATAAAGTACATAAAATCTTGAACTTTAAAGTTTACATTATTTGCACAAACCATTATTATTTGTCTCGTCTCCTCTTCTGGTTTTGGACTATTTTTAACACAACCCTAACTACTGATATATATAGACACACAGAAGACTAAGAAAGTGAAGAAATCAAAGGGGAACATTGAACTGTAGATTACACTCAAGCATTTAGCTCAATAGTTGACGCATAATTCCTTTAGTTAAAAAGTAAGGTTTGAATCTTTTTTTCTCCAATTATAAAAAAAAAAAAACATCGAACTTCATATTGGCAACTTAATAAAGTTCAGTGATAGCACTAAATATTCTATGGATTTCCATTATGTATTTCAGCATTGGAGCTTACTTGTTGATTTCATTTTTGTATTAAAGTCGTCATTGAATCAGACTCAGAATTTTGGTGAAACATTTGATGAGTATAGCTTCAAGCTTGGCAGGGAAGCAGCTGCCAATTACGAACATTGTTTTCAGGGCATTTGCAAAAGTCATCTTCACTGTCAATTATTGGTCTGCTTAAGAGTGGCGTGAGAATGTGACAGCTGATGAATCAAATTGAGAGTGTATGGGAAAAAGTGTTGAAATCCAAATTGGATTGCAACACTCAGAAGTTTCCTCTGCAAACAAATTAAAGAATACCCCAGAATTTGAAAATCCATTAAGCCTGGAGCTTTATGTCCTTTTTTCTTTAAGGCATAAAGCTTTTTTTTTTTGTATAAATTTTTTTAAAAAAATTTTGTTGTATTCTGAGTGAAATTGTAGGAAAAGGATAGGATTCTATGTAAAAGAGATGATATCATAGTAAAATCTACAACTGAGCAGATCAAGCAACTCGTTTTTTTTTTCTTTTGACTCGTGCAAGAATTCGAACTTGGAATTTATCCTATCATAGAGGGATAACAATTGTTAAGCCAAATCTTGATTGTTACTGACAATTCCTTAATCAACCTTTGGAATGCTAAAGGCTACTAATCTTTGATTGTCTTTGGATTTTGATGACTACTAATCTTCTTTATATTGAATTTCTAGCTCCTAACTACCCCAGCCAAGATAGAGGGAAACAGTTCAACCTGATCTTCTCCAAATTTGAGTATTCTCTACATTTTTTGATCTTAAGGGGTAACTACTAAACTTCACTTGCCAATTATTGTACTATGACTTGCTTTCAAATTTACTGTGTCAACGTGGTTTGGACTTGCATATGAAGCTTGAGTTACATAACAAGACATAACTCTCACCCAATATTGCAGAATCCAACATTTCTTTCACAAGTTCTGAATTGGAAACCCACAAGTTCCAACAGATGGAGTGTTTTCAGGATGGAAAAGAAGGGTTGTGGTTATATACAAAAGCAGAGAGAAAGCGAGAGAGAGATGTAAACCAATTTAGTTTATGGTGTGTAAATTTGATCCCTTATGATTTAATACTCAACACCCCTTTGACATTGTATTCCAACTCAATACACACATGCAAGTATAGAAACTTTTCACAAGCTTGCTTCTTATACACAAAGAAAGAAAAAAGAGAAGGCATTGAATTTCAACATTTAATGCCCTACCAAAGGCAATTACACTGGCATTAAATTTCGTATTAACTCACCGAAAAATTAAAAAATGAAAAAGAAGTTGAAGAAGAAGAAAAAAAAGATTCGGATGGAAGCTACTTTTATGTTAGTTGTAAATATCCTTTATAAGCATCACAATATTATTATCGATTTTGAAAATTTTTTGGGGTAGGATTTCGTCATCTTAAAATGGTTCACCCATATTAAATGTATGCATGCAAGTATTCAAAAACTTTATGGTGGATCTTTAATGTCTACACCTTCCTTTGCCTAAAAGTATAATGATACAAGGACAAATATAAATGATTTCTTAGAATAACCATATCCATTCAAAGTAATCAATAATCCATCAGTCCTTAATACCAGATAAAAGGAAGGATGTCAATCTTAAAACTTTCTTTGTAAACCACTCTCACTACCCATTACACATATATGTCTTCTTAACCGCAAGATTTCTTCTATCAAAACCCAACAACCACCTAATTTTCATTTTTGACCAAAAAAATTCAATATTTGATTCAATACCAATTTATAATTTTATGCATATTATTAATTTGCCAATAACAATTAATTTACTATCTCTTCACAACAAAATATTTTAATAAAGACATAATACCTAAAAAATTTTCGAAACTATTTAGAAAAATTCAAATTAGTTCTTTTATTTTATTACGTTCATGTAAGTTTTTATAATTTTATTTTAAGTCAAATAAGCTCTTACAACTAATAATTGAATAACAGTTGTTAATTAAAATATCACTTGTCATTCTATACCACAAGACCTTTGATATTATATGTTGTTGTGATACAATGACATAGCCATGTGACATTTTTCACTTTCGACGTCAACACAATATTAATCTCATATGGATATAAAATTAATGACAAGTGATGCTTTGACTAGTGACAACTCGTCTCTCGTTTGTCATAAGGATCTATTTGGTCCAAAAACCAAGTTCAAAGACCTGATTGAATAGGTAGAATAATAAAAAATTATTTAAATTTTTTTAAATAGTTTAAAATTTTTTTAAAAAATTATGCTTTCACTAAATTTTATTATGAAGCGGCATTATTTGATTCAGGGATGTCTCGTAGAATTTTCCCACTCCAACAACAAATAGAATATAAAAATTTAAATTTTGTACCATAAAAACAGTATTAGTTAGCGAAATTTTTGAAATGGTATAAAGAGAATATATGAGGGCAATGATTTCATTTAAAGCAGTCATTAGAATCAAATGAAGTAATTTAAGAAATAGAAAAGAGAAAATAAAAATTTGGTTCGTCAGACAATTTATTGTTTCCGGTATTACTCTACAGGTCATGCTCATGTCACAAATACGTATAAACCTAAGTCAAGCATTATCCCATATGCTCAATTAAAAATATAATTTAAGGAAAAAGAGTGGGTAAAATAAAAAGAAGAGGATGAAAGAAAAGTACACAGATTTATTGCTATTGGACCTTTAATTTCATAACTTTAACACAGATATATATATATATATATATTTGTCATAAATTAAAGTTTTGAGAGTCCAAGTAATGATCCCATATTTCATTTGTGGCATATAATGAGTAGGAAAAAGAAATTCTTCAGCCTTTATTTTATGCCTTTATGGCGTTAAATCTAATATTTAAATAAAAACTTAATAATATAATATACTTATCATTAAATTAAATATTTAAATAATAATAATTTAATACAATATTTTGAAACGCCCGGCAACAGACGTGAAACTCGTTAAGCTTTATTGTTTTAAAATGTATTTTTAATTTCTTGAAATTTTAATATAAATCTACTCTATATATTATGCATTGGGGTTATATACTTATGCCATGCAATCTCAATTTGGGTAAATGCTCATTTCAGAATCTAAATGTTGTTAAATTTTTCATTTCAAAATTCCAACTATTGTTTTATTCAAATTAGAATACAACCTTTTGGTTTTATCTATTAAAGAAAAATCAATGATAAAAGTTGGAAAATATTGTTAATAGAACTAACAGTTACAACATGAAGGTAATCCTAAACAAATATAGATTTAAATTCGTTAATTCTATTAATATTAATTTACTAGCTTAACCATCTCAGCTTTTAATTCAAAACAGGAACCACTAAACATAATGTCAATGCTTGTAATTACTTTAAATTTTGTTCTAATTTCAACCAAATTCAAAGCAGTTGATTTGAATGCTCTAGCTTAATTTGCTGTTATTCATGTTTTTTAAGGATAAATTACAGGAAAGTACATTTTGGTTTGAGGAAAAATAAATTTATCTCTTGAAATTTAAAATTTGATACTTAACTACCATATGTTTATTTTCATCACTTTTCCAATAAATATCCTTAACCTTATTTTAAGAATTTTCAGGGTTTTTTTTTAAATTTTTTTATTTATACTAATTTAATGAAAAAAGGGATATTCTAATTTTTTATTTTAAATGGTATTAAGAAAATTCAAATGACAAAAAACAAGAATAATTGTGTCAGAATTTAAATTTTAATAGACAAATCTATGCCGTCTCAAATCATAGAATATATACTTTTTTTTATCATGTACCCTTTTATTTAATGAATTTTGTCTAATATATACATGCATGTTGAACTATTGGAATGCTGCTATGAATTAAAAACTCTCTTCATTTCTCTTGGAGTGACAGCGTCGAGCTTTACTGAAGGACTTTTAATTCACTGGCTCATGGTGGTCAACCACAAAACTTGAAATATACAGTTTGATATAGGCCGTCTCTTCTTTATTTTTAATTTTTTATTATTATATATATATATAAGTTGATATATATAATTTTATCATTTTTAATCAAATAAAATATTTTATTTTAGAATAGTAGTAAACCTTTCTGATCCGCCACTGGTCATGTAGAATATATATTGAGATTGGATTACACAAGCTATTGTTCTCTGTTTTGAATGCCCCACCATCTTCAGTTTTCTTTTCCACTCCAATTGTTTAATTTGAACAAGGGAAATCATGCATAAAGGGTTTCTTAAAAAAGTATATAAATCTTTCAATTTTAAAAGTTTCATGCTCACATTTGTCGTTGTAAAGTCAATACTACAAAAGAAAACTAATAATTTAACAATGTGAACATTATGAAGGAATTTTATATGCTTATCTAATAGTCCAAAATTTAATAAGACTTTATATGCCTGAAAAGAAAAATATTATTTGTTCACAACCTTGATTAAGTCAATGCTTAAAATTAAATCATTGATGTATAACTCGATGCCAGATTAATTTTTGTAATGAAAATTGAACTTGACTTGAAATAATATATAAACCTTATATCTTCCAAAATTAACATATATATATATTCACAATTATGATAAAAGCGCCAATAATCATCTACAGGTAAATTTCCTTAAAGTTAGAATATTAAAAAGAAATTAAAAAGATTGATATATATAGTGCTGACATATGCTTGGCTCAGTTTTGTGCCAAAGGTATTTAATTTATGTTCAATGTACTTTTTTATATATATCCATTGGAAACGATGATATGTTTGTGGATTCAATATTTAGAATTGTTAAATTTTAGTATTAAATATTTAATTTAAAATTAATTGGTAATAAATGGAGTGATGTTGTTATATTTATATAATTAGAGTATCTCAATTTTGAGTAATGTGATATTTATCACTACTTTAATAGTCCTTCACATGTAAGCATATATAATGGGCATATCATGTGACACATGAATTTCATGTGGCATAAATAAACGAGGCAACACCTACTTTAATAACATTAAATTTTAGATGGATATTGAATTTAAAATCGATTAATAATTTATTTATATTTATACACTTAAGATATTTCAATTTTAACTAATTCGAGATTTACCTTTATCAGCAATTTGATACTTTTCTCACGTATAGGGATAACAAACCTATTATGTGACATAAATTTCATGTGTAGAGATGATGAATCTATAACGCAACATGCTCATTGTAAAGACATGACAAACCTACCATGAAAGTGCTAATGAATGAGTACAATGTCTATTTTGATACTATGTTTAATTTTTAGATAAGCATCTAAGTTAAAACCAATTAATATTAAGTAGATTGGTCCTATTGCAACATTTATGTGCTTAAGATATTATTTCAATTTAGCGGATATGATATTTATTTTTTTCACTACTTTAATAGAAACCTTACTTTTACATTAGTCAGTCATGCTTTTGAATATTTTGGGTATAGATATAGAGTTAATTAATTAATTAATTAATTAATTATGCTGTAATAATGCTTGAAGTATACACAACAGTCGAGTGATAACCTTTAAAATGTAAAAGCCTTAAAGATATGATGCTTGAAGTATAAAAAAGTGAATATTTCATTTTTAACTAACCAACAAAAATATTTTGCCAACGGTACCAATGCTTTTATGCATTATTATTATTATTATTATTATTATTATTATTAAAGATAAGAATTCACAAAATGGTAATCTAATAATTCTTAAAATCATTTAAAAAAATTATCTCAAAGTTATGAATGATTGTATATCCTATTAAACCACTGTTAGATTGAAAGCTTCATAAAAAAATTTATATATCTCCCACATATCCATTCAACTAAGTGCATATTAACTAACTAATTTAGTGTTGACTCTTTTTATTTAAAACTAAACCAATACATAAACAATGCAAAACCCACTTGTAAATTTGTTAAATTATAGCACTACTGGTACATTAACTAAGTATATATCATTTCACTTTCTTTTATAAGATACCATTTCGGAAACAGAAAAATTCAAACTTTTTAACTCTTTGAATAAGAATACATGCGTATTACCATTAAACCGAATACGATTAAAATAATCGAATTTTACCCGTTAAAATACACCTAATAATATATTTCATAGAGTAAAGTTTAAGAGAGGGGGATGTGTCGACAATAACCCAAAACAGAGTAAAGAAGATGGAAGGGTGCGTATAACTACTTTGATAATAATGGTTCTTTAAGTAGAATACGGAAGCTAAACATTAAACTAGGAAATTTTAATTGACAAATTGTTGGTCGTTGATCCGCCACGCACCAAACGCCATCATGGGCCCCGCTGGCATCGGCTCAAGCGCGTGTGCCTAAAAATATTTAACAAAGTCAAAATGCCTTTTTAAGAACCCCATAACTTCTACCAAAACCTACTTCATTTAAGACCTTGATGACACACACCATTTAATATTGGAGTAAACAACAAATAATGTTATACTTTGTTCAATATTTAATTCAATAATAACAAGGAGATAGTAATAACTTGTTTGGGTCAAAGAGAAATAATAAAAAAATGGAGAGGCGAAATTATAAATTTGTCAAATTCAACTCAAAAGAGTTTTCTAAAATAGTGTCTACTTGTATTTCCGAGCAATTAATGTGGCTATTTATTTGCATGGCATCCCCCGCTTCCCTTGAATTCCTCTCCCTTTCTCACTCTTCCTCTTACCATAAATAAATAAGCAAAACAATAAATGAAATAATTAATTAGAGGAAATTTAATCAGTGGGTTTATTTTTTATTAAATTGGTATTTAATTTAATTTAATAATAATAACAACAATTATGACCCTTCATTTTAATTTTTTATTTGATAAAGGAGGTATAATATTTGCTCCAACACTTATATATGGCTCATATATATCTCTATATTTATTGTTACATTATAACAAAAAGAAAAACCTGTAGACTCTCTCTCTCTCTTTGTTTCTGTTTCCTCTTTGTCTCTGTTTCTCAAGAAGAAGAAGAAGAAGAAGCTCTTTGGCTATGGCTGCCGATGTTAGCTCTTTACATAGAGTTTTGAGCGGGTATAAGGATGATCTGACGGTGGGGAATGAATCCGGTGGAGCAAAATCAACGGCTTTGATCACCAAGGACTTGCTGGGAGTTGGTGGTGGAGGTGGCTCCGCCTTAAATATGAAGAATAACGATCAATCCCAAGAACTTGACCTTGACCTCCAAGTCCCTAGTGGATGGGAAAAGCGCCTAGACTTGAAGGTATGTTGATTTTCTCATCTCAATGGAAAGAGAACTTTCGTTTCAAGTTTGCTCAACGTATGATGTTTTTAGATGTTTGTCTTTCTCGAGTCCCAATTATTATATTGTCTTTCTCTGGTCTTTCTATATTCCTCTGTTTGGATTCTGAGAAAATGCAGAAGGAATTGGGAGAGCTAAATCAGCCTTTATTTCTCCAAATTTGCATAATACAAAAGCCAGCTTTTAGTCTTTTGAAGAAATCAATACAAATTCGATTGTTTCATTAGTTTCTGCAAGTGAATTTCTAATGAGATTCTAATATCAGATCCAAACATAGTTCATTCTCTTTAACAGTTTTTTCCCTTGTAGAAATGGGTTTTCATGAGCCATTAATGAAATGCCAATTTGCATTTATTTACCTCAAAGTTTATTATCTTCAATGCTCTGCAACGTCTAATGGCCACCTGTTCTGTTTCCTTTCATTAATTATTATTACTACTCTCGATTATTCTGATTTTCTCTTCAAGAATCCAACCAATTGTTTATTTCACTTAATTTTAAAGCATTGATCACATTATATATATATGTGAATTACAATTTTCTTTAATATGTATTTGCTTCTGATTGTGTTAATGGTTGCAGTCCGGCAAGGTCTACTTGCAAAGATGCAATTCATCAAATTCATCATCATCATCCGATGGAACGAAGCACCATAATAATCAAACAGTACCCAAGCTTCAAGATTTGAATTTCCCGCCATCGCCCTCTAAATCTCTGCTGAACCTTTTCGACGAGAGCAGCTTGGAATTGAAGTTAGTCTCGTCGTCGTCGTCGTCATCATCCCCCAGCAATTACCAGAGCGTGTGCACCCTCGACAAAGTAAAATTTGCGCTGGAAAGGGCTGAGAAAGAGCCGCCGGTGGTCAAGAAGCGATCATCATCGCTGTGGAAATCATCCTTATCGCCTTCGTATTCATCGTCATCGTCTTCGCTCAGAGACTCCCAAGAGGGTGACGGCGATGACAAGTTATTCGCATCACCGGTCGCAGCAGGCTGCCCCGGATGCTTATCCTATGTGTTGATAATGAAAAACAGCCGTAAATGCCCAAGGTGCAACACCGTTGTTCCCATGCCAGCTGCTAAGAAGCCTCGCATTGATCTCAACATATCAATCTGAGGGACCGGCTGGGCAGAGGAAGATTTCTTTTCTAGCTTTAATATCCAAATGCTTATAATTTTTGTAAATGATAGAAGATCAATTAGGGGGGTGGGGTTTGAAGATAGAAATGTTAGGATAAATTGAGCAATATGTATATTTGGAAAAGGAAAGAGGAAAACATTTGGGTTTGGTTGTTTTTATTGGCAAAGCAGATACAAAATTTTTATCCTTTTTTCTGATTCCATATAAATCCAATGTTTTCATATTTTTTTTTTATCACCCACTCAACTGTTGAATGCAAGGCCTTGTTTAAAGCTTAAGGTTTATAGGTTTTAGGCTTCTTCAAATTCAAAAAATTAATTGGCAAGGAATAAACTTGTAGTAATGCCCCAAGTTAGGTGTTCTTGTACCTCACCATTATTAATCAGTTTCCTAGTATAATTGTAAGTTTCAAAATTAAGGAAAGCCTAATTGAACGCCAGGAACCTTAGACTTCAAGGAAGCTGCAGCACTACTATACTCTTCATGCCAAATTCACTTTTTCAATAGCATTGCAATAAACTAACTGCATAATTCTGTAACCCAATCTCAACATGAGTTTATTTTAACAATTCCTAATTAATTCGCAACATAATTAACATGACTCTTGCGTATATATGTTGTATCACTGACAAGTTTGTTCTACTTAAATAGCCTTTAAGGGTTCTGATCCAACTGAAAGGGAAAGAAACTCAACAGAAATGCTATAAAGTCTGAGACTATTAATGGGGAAAACCCATTGAGCTTAGATCCTGACTTTGAGTGCTCAACAATTTAGCTTCCTTCCTATGGTTTTTAAGGCATGAAGTTGTACTCTCTCTCTCTCTTTTATTTTTTTTTTCCACTTTTGATTTATGTCCATCTCAACTCAACTTACTCTTGGCAGATCATAAAAGGGATAGTGATGTACAAAAATATGGTTGTGTCCTATAAATGTTTGAAAACTGCATTCACCTACACTTTGTCAAATGATGAGCTTTATGGTTGCTGCATGAAACTAATTAAAAGCCATTTACTAGAGCAATTCATTAATATACCTAACACATAATAAATGAGAATTTAATTTTATCATGGCCTTTAAAGTTTTCTACCTACCTTCTCATTTGAGTTTTTAATGTTTAGTTTCCATACCAACGCCTATATTCTCTTTCAATAAACCACCTCTCGTTGCCCTATCGATTAATCAACTCTTACATTTATTTATTTTTGGATATTATTAATTCTATATTCATGAATCTTTAATAACATTTAAATTTACAATTTTAATTTACTATATAGGTTACACAATAAGAAATAATCAGCCCATAAGCACTATCCTTGTATCTCTTTACCTGTTGCAAGTTAAGATTCAAACATAAAATCTCAAATTTTCACAAGAAATGAGATAATATAAGAGTTTTATCATTTACTTTATTGAATGAAATCGATCGTCTTACATTTTTATTTTTCTGACACCATAAATTGTTATCAAATTGTGAATACATATATATATATATATATATATTCACAGGTTAATTTTTAATTATGTGTCATATCTTTTCTCTTTGCTAAATTATGTGTCATATCTTGATGTGATGTGCTTATAATTGACATGATAAGAAAATTTTATATAATAATTTTTCTATAACAGAAAAAAAATTAAAAAACAACGAAAATTATAATCAAGATTAAAAGAATATGAATGATCCGTTAGCAAAAGAAGAGTCCAATTTTAATTTAATGTCTCCGCATTTTTCAATAGGTAGGTGAGTTATAATCAAAGGCGCAAAGGATGGAACCAAAACAGTCTGCCGGTCCTCATAAACCATGCAATCAATTCCCGGCTGGTCAAAGGAATTAGCAGACTTATTCTTACAAAAAGATAATCGTTTCATTTATACATTATTAGACAAGTCGAAATATTTCAGACACTAGATTGGCGTAGAAATTTATGACATTATATTTAAAATGGTCATTCAATTATTTTAAAAGTTTTAAATTAATTTTTATTTTTTTATTACATTCAATTAAATTTTTATATTTTTATTTTGGATCAAATAAACCTTTTTCATCAATAGTTCATTAACTATTGTTAGTTAAAATTTTACTTGTTATTTTATGTCACGTAATATTAGCGTACTATGATGACATGTTATAGTGGGAGATGATATTGTATGTTGATATGACATGATGATATAGTCATGTAGTATTTTTTATTTTTCATGTCAATATTATGTGATGTAAAAAATAATAAGTGGTGTCTTGATTGATAAAAACTAGTATGCCTAGCCTTTTTTGAGCTTAGTTATCTTTTAAAAGCAAAAGTTAGGTCAAAAAATGATTTTGAGAAGCTCTTAAAAAAATTAACTTTTTTTAAAAAATCAAAATTAAAAAAAAAAGCTTCAAGAAAAAGCTCCAGGAGTTCTCTCTTCCTTTTTCATTTGTTTAAACACGCCTTCCTTTTAGAAGAATTTTCCTTTTTGTTCCTAAAATGTCCTTATCTATTAAAAATAATCCCAACATTATCCGTTTTCATTTTTATATGATTAATTATAAATTTTATGTTATATAAAAATATTTTGTATATTTCTAAAAATTTGTTTTAAATAAATTAAAAAAATAAAGTTAACTCTTTTCCATTGTGAACAAAAGAATTTGTGACTTATAGAAAGTTATTTATTAAAAAATCTTTATAATAATTTTAACAAAAATTAAAACTTATATAAATTGTTTTGCCAAACAACTTATCTATAAAGAAAAACTTATAAAATTAAATTTACTAAACAAATTTAACTTAATTGTAAAAGTTATTATTTTTCATAAGAGCTTCATAATAAAAAAAAATAAATCCAAATAGGCTTTTAATCAATCATTAGTAATAAGAACTTTGTCACGACCCAAACCGGGGGGTCCGTGACCGACGCACAAGTCCAATAAGCAAGCCTGCTAGACTCGAACAAGTTTCAAAGTTCAAATCACATAACATATAGCCAAGGGAATCAATAAGCATTTAGTCATAATAAACTTTGAGTATATTACACCGTGCTTGGCTCATAATTTATACAAATATTCAAAGGCCATACATTGGCTATCAAATTGGGATCATACATAACAACCATTATACAATTCAATTGGCACATCATGCTTGACATATTTTACATCTAATCAGACCAGAAGGTGGAAGGTGTTGGTCCCAAATAAATGTGCTAGAGGGGGGAGGGGTGAATAGCACTTTTTGGCTCTCACTAAACTTGATTTCTAATTCGGAGCAAGTTGAATGTCTATGATGGGAAGTTTGATGCAAGATGAAGGAATGATTTAACAAAGAATGAAAATAAAAGATAAAACAGAGCAGACATTACACAAAGATTTATAGTGGTTCAGTCAAAGACCTACATCCATTACCTTGATTGTTCAACCAAGGACTTTTCAAACCAAATCACTATAAACGGTGAAATTCTCAAGCTTCCACCAAGCGTTTACAATGGCTTTTCATAGGCTTAGCCACAACCTTTAACAATGGTTTTTTCTCAGGATCAACCAAAATCCAAAACTAACTTTTCTAAGCTGAGTTAGAACCTATACACTGAATTAAGCTAACCTAAGCTTAATCAATCCCCTTAGAGTGACTCGCACACTTTAAGTAATCAAGGAGAATATAAATAAAGAAATACCTATAATCACTAACTTGATCTGAATGGTGCAAAGTGGAGTGCTTAATTTTATTACACAGGATTGGAGTGAAGTGCAGAAAGTATGGAGAGAGTTTTTGCTATTTTGAGCTCTTTTTATCTTGGAAGACTTAAAAACTGATTCATAGCCATTGGAAGTGCCTTATATATTTGAAAAATCAACTCTAATGGGTGTTAGACAGATTCAGGCCTTTGGAAACAGTTTGGAGACAATTCTAGCCATTTATCTATCTTCTAGCATTAAAATTCAAATTTTCATACAAGAAGCTCTTAGTCAACTAACATGCTTTTTAGTCAATTAAATCATTTCTGCCTTCTGATCCCAGCTTCTGGCAGTGAACTCTTAGTTGACTAACAATGCTTCTTAATTGATTAAGTCGTTTCTGTCTCTAAACCCAGTTTCTGGTAGTAAGCTCTTAGTCAACTAACAATATCTCTTGGTTGACTAAGTGTTCTCTATCTCACAATCTGCTTGAACCCACCAACTTTACTTTTGAATTTTATCCAACTAACTCCCTTGATTATCCGACTAAGAGGCTTCAGTTTTATTGCTCAATTGTAGATCCTTATTCTTATAAGTTTTAATATTTATCTTTGAATAATTAATTTATTATTTAACATACATTTTTATCCTACACACTCACATAGAAAAGTTAGACACAAATAAATGGGAATGTTTTATTATCACCAAAAACTAATGGAGTCAACAATATCCATTTTTTTTGATGATAACAAAATATTCCTTGATTAAATGCACGATGTCTATTTGTTATTTTTGTTTTGCAACAAATTGAAATTTCTCCCCCTGAGTGTGTGCTCCCTTTTAGTGTATGCATGATCTTTTCAAGTTATTTTACTGTCCAACCTAATAGATCAGTAAGTTTTTATCTATCTTTTAGAGAAAGTAGTAGGCACAAATTCAGACATTTTAATAGAGTATCTTCATGCAAGCCTATAGGACATCAGTAATAGGTAACAAAATATCATCCACATTGTAACTAACTGTCACCAGCATATTATCAACAATCCACATCCAGTCCAAAAATCCATTAAACACAAAGGCATAATAGAAATAAGTTTTTAGCATTCAGATATCATCAACAATCCATCAACAATTAAAATAATATATTGTCATAAGCATAAGCAGCCCATCATTATTAGAATTAAGTTCTTAAATTTTCTTTAAAAATTACTTCTATCTTAACTCATCTTCCATGGATTCCTTCTACTTTCTCCCTCTAAGATTGCTTCACCATAACCTATCTCCCCTTTTTTGTCGTTATCAAACAAAAAAAAAATTAAACACCAAGGTGTAGACTCAAGATGAGTCTAAGGGAGTTGATTCATCTGTTCCATAATGAACATTGAGGGGTTTTGGAGAGGACATAGGTGAGGCTTTTTGTGATGAGGTATAGTAAGGGATGTGTCTGAAACTTCCATTGGATCCTGAGTGGAAGTTTTGCTTGGAGGTTTGGCTTTGTCAGCAAGTCTGGAGGACTTTCTCCTCTTGATGAACTTTGTCTTAGTGGCCATGGTCTTTTTGCCTTTACCAGTTGGTTAAGATTTGGCTTTGGTGGATGCAGCTGGTTGTCCTTGATCTTTATCAGTAGGTTCACTCTCTTTGGTGGTGTGAACCGATTTAGGGGAATCCCTTGCTAATGTTGACTTATGAGCTTTGTTCTTTGCTACTTCTCTTTCAACTTGTTCTTTTCTAACCATTTGGAGGAAGACATCCATAATTAAAATCTCTTTAGAGTTGGTAGGAGATGGTTTCTCTACCTATGGTTCATCATATGGTGGAGAGTTGTCATTAAAGGATCCAATTACTTCAGTCCCTTCATTGGATTCTTCTTCATTTCCAAGTTCAGGAGTGGGTGATTTTCTCACAAGATCAGATTCTAGTGCATCACCTTCCACTTGGAAATCAAAATTTTCATTAGCTTGGCCTGCTGAAGCTGGACTTGGTGTTGCAGGAGTATGTTCAGGTGCAAGACTAGAAGGTGATTTTCTTTTGTCTTTCATTAAATTTCCTAGCTCTTGCAAGTTTTCTTTAATTATCTCAATTCTGGCAAACTGGTTAGTGAGTTTCTCATCAATTCTCATCAGTTTGTTTAGAATCATTTAATTTGAAATCTGTGAAGGAGTTGTTGTTGTTGTTGTTGTTGTTGTTTGAACAAGTGTGGCTTGCTCTCCCCTTGAGTATCCTTGGAAGTCTTGCAAAACTTTTCCCCATATAGTTTGTATCCCATCTTTGGTAGGCTTCCTAGATAAATGGCCTGATCTCTACTTTTCACAAGATCCATCTCATATCTGTTGGCCCAAATCCATTTTTTCTTCACAAGAAATGTGATTAAATTTTTATAAACCAAGTTTACTTTGTCAACCCAGTAAATTCCTTTGATTCTCTCAATCATGAATCTTCCTAAATTAAGAGAAGTACTATTAAAAGCATGCTTCATAAGCCACATATCTTGAAGGATTACTTAGCTAAAGCTACTACTTCTTCAATGGATTGATGCAGCCATAAAATAGTGCAGGATCTTAATTTGTGGACTTTTAATAAGGTTTGCATAGCTCTTAAAAGAGTATCTCTTTTTTTTCCTTGTGATTATCTCCCACAGAGATGAGGGATCATAATCCTCAAGAATTTTAAATTCTTCCTCATTGCACTCTACATGGACCAGATTTCCTAAATTAGTGGCTATGACTACAAATTCTTTTCCATTTAGAAAAACATTCAGACCATCAAGATCATCAAGTTCATTTCTGTCTAGTGCAATACTAGCATAGAATTCCTTTACAAGGCTAACATTATAGGTTTTGTTCTTGAACATACTCAATTTTTTCAATTTTAATTCTTAAAAATAATCTAACAAACCCTCTTTAATTTTAGGAACTTCATTGAAGCTAGCCTAGTCTATGTATTTCCCATAAGAAATAGAAGCATTTTCAATTTTCCTATATCTATCCTCATAAAGCTTATTTCTGAATTTCAAGGATGAAGGGTTACCTTTTGTAGAGAATTTTCCATTTTCCTTTTTCCTTCATTTCCCTTGATTTTTGTTATTTTTCTTTTAGTTTCTTCCTAGTTTTCTTAGTCACCAAAGCTGACTCATGTTTCTTCCTCTTTTTCTGAATTTCAGAGGGTGGACTTTCTTCCATAGGTTGTTTACCCTTCTTCTTTTCCAAGATATCTTTAGGTATAGAGAATTTAGCCATTGGTTTTATTCGGTTTAGTTTTAGGGTTTTGAGAGTTTGAGAAGGGGAGGTTTCAATTTTAGGGGATCGATTTTTGATGAGAGAGAATGAAGGGAGAATGGGTTAAGGGCGGTTAATTTTCTCTAAAACCGTCAAACTCTTTCTTTATAAATGTGGTCAATTTCTATCTTTTTCAAAATTCAAAGTTTTACCTCCCAATTTTTTTTGGTTAAGTGGTTTTTCCTTTTCTTCTTCACCCAATAAACTACCTCTATTTTTTTAAATCTTATTATTTTTATTTAGGCTTCTTAAATGACCAAGTTTTACCCTTGTCTGACTATGTCTTTCATTAAAAGAAACATAATGCCTTTAGTTGGTTAAGTGATGCTCTTAATCAACTAAGTGTACACTATCTTATAAGAGAAATGCTCATAAATTTACTTAAAGCTCTTGAATACTAGCCATTCCTAGATTTCTACTAATTTCATAGACTCTTTCCTCATTTAAAGGTTTGGTAAATATATCAGCTAATTGATGCAAAGTGTTGACAAACTCAATCTTAATGTCTCTCTTAAGCACATGGTCTCTAACAAAATGATGTCTAATCTCAATGTGCTTTGCTCTCGAGTGCTGAACTTGATTTTTTGAGATATTAATTGCACTTGTGTTATCACAAAATATTGGTACATTATGCATGGTCACTCCAAAATCTTTTAATTGTTGTTTAATCCAAAAAATTTGAGCATAGTAACTACCTAAGGAAATATATTTAGCTTCAGCTATAGAGAGTGCAATAGAGTTTTGGTTCTTACTTGATCAAGACACAAGCATATCTCCTAGAAACTAGCATGTACCACTAGTCCTTTTTCTATCTATTTTGCTTCCAACAAAATCTGCATTTGAATATCCAATGAGATTGAAGGATGTTCCTCTAGGATAACATTATCTTAAATTGTGCATGTCTAAAAGGTATCTAAAGATTCTTTTTACTACAGTTAAGTATGACTCTTTGGGTTGAGATTGAAACCGTGCACACAAGCATACACTAAATTGAATATCAAGTTTGTTAGTAGTTAAATAAAGTAAAGATCTAGTCATACCTCTACAGAGCTTTTGATCAACACTTTTTCCTTTTTTATCAGTATCAAGTTTAGTAGAGGGACCTATTGGTATGTTGATTGATTTCAGCTTCAGCATATCGAACTTTTTCAACATGTCTTGAATGTATCTTTCTTAATTGATAAATATGCCTTTCTCAATTTGTTTGATTTGAAATCCAAGAAAGAATTTTAGTTCGCCCATCATACTCATTTCGAATTCACCTTGCATTTCTTCAGCAAAGTTCTTGCGTAAAGCCTCATTAGTAGCACCAAATGCGATATCACCCACATAAATTTGAACTACAATTAAATCATTTAAGTATTTCTTAATAAACAATATTGTATCAATACTTCTTCTAATATACCCTTTTTCAACTAAAAACTTTGAGAGTCTTTCATAGCAAGCTCTTGGAGCTTGTTTTAATCCATACAAAGCCTTATGTAATTTGAAAATATAATCAAGTTTTTCAAAGTTCACAAATTCAGAGGATTTTTTGACATAGACTTCTTTTTGAATAAGACCATTTAAAAATGCACTTTTCACATCTATTTGAAATAATTTGAAGTTCATGAAACATGCAAATGCAAGCAAATAATTTTATGGCTTTTATCCTAGCAACAGGAGCAAATGTTTCATTATAGTTAATGCCATCTTTTTAGTTATATCCTTGAACTACTAGCTTAGCTTTGTTTCTAATAACATTACCTTGCTCATCCATCTTATTTTTGAACACCCACTTTGTGCCAACAATTGGGTGATTTAATGGCCAAGAAACTAATGTCCATACTCAGTTTCTTTCAAATTGTTCAAGTTCTTCTTGCATGGCCAATATCTAACTTTCTTCTTTTTTTGCCTTTTCAAAGCTTTTAGGCTCGATTTGTGAGATGAAAGCTGAGAATTCGCATGTTTCTCTAATTCCTCTTCTGGTTTTAACTCCTTGTGAAAGATCGCCAACGATTTATTCTTGTGGATGATCTTTGATAAATTTTCAGCTCTTTGGGAGATCAATGTGTTGACTTTCAAATCTTTGCAAAGTTTTTAAGGATGAAGGTTCTGTTTTTCTTCCAAGTGAACTTTCTTCACTATTTTTCTTATTTTCTACGCTCATTTTTTCCATTTGTCTTTCAAAGTCCTCTACATCATTTTCATCTACAAGAGCTTCTTTTTGCAAGGCGTTAGATTCATCAAAAACTACATGAATAGATTCTTTAATTGTTAAAGTTCTTTTGTTAAAAACTCTATAGGCTTTTGAGTTCAATGCATGTCTTAGAAACATTGCTTCATCACTTTTAACATCAAACTTTCCTAGAGAATGTTTTCCATTGTTTAATATAAAATATTGCAGCCAAAGCTCTTAAAGTGAGAAATATTTGGTTTTCTACCTTTGTATAGTTCATATGGGGTTTTTGATATCATAGCCCTTATTGATACTCTATTAAGAATGTAGGCTGCTGTGTTGACAGCTTCTGCCCAAAAGTACTTTGGTAGATTGTTTTCATAAAGCATAAATCGAGCCATTTCTTTTAAGGTTTAATTTTTTCTTTTTACAACCCCATTTTGTAGAGGTGTTCTAGGTGCAGAAAAATTATGATCTAACCCTTTTTTATTACAAAGTTTTCAAACTCATCTCCTTCGAACTCACCTCCATGATCACTTTTGATAATAACTATGACAAGTCCTTTTACATTTTGAACCTTTTTACAATGATTTACATATGCAGGTAGCGCATCATTTTTATGATCAAGGAAATAGACCCAAGTATACCTAGAGTAGTCATCAACTATCACAAAACCATATGATTTGCCTCCTAAGCTAATTGTGTTGATTGGACTAAATAAATCAATATGCAACAATTCAAGAGGTCTAGAAGTTGAAACAATCTTCTTAGTTTTGAAGGATGTTCTAACTTGTTTACTTAGTTGGCAAGCATCACAAATTTGATCATTCTCAAATTTAAGTTCAAGCAATCCTATAACCAGATTTTTTCTCATCAATTTTGAGATGGCGTGCATGCTCACATGTCCAAGTCTCCTATGCCATAACCAGCTATCATTTCCATCATTTATCATAAGACATATTTCACAATTAGGCTCAAGATCTTCAAGATATGGTTGGGAAATGATTTGTAGGATCACTTTCCCAGTTAGCATCAAAATATCCAAATAAAATAAAAAAAGAATATGTTGAGAAGTGAAGTCCATGAAAAAGTAATGCCTTTTGTTGGTCCAATAAGCTAAAAGTATGGAAATTTCAAGATAAGGCTGAATTAACTTCTTTTACAAATTCTTTGCTACTTTGATAAAAGTAAATGTTTCTTGTAAAAATGTTTCTACTTGAAAGACAATTTGAGCAGTGAAAACTTATG
This sequence comes from Theobroma umbraticum, assembly GCF_002168275.2. Lineage (NCBI taxonomy): Eukaryota > Viridiplantae > Streptophyta > Magnoliopsida > Malvales > Malvaceae > Theobroma > Theobroma umbraticum. The sequence continues at coordinate 1,740,826 of NW_018397262.1, forward strand.
TTTGAATTAAGTTTAAAATGCTAAGGACATTAAGAAGAAAGTAAGAAACAAGAACACAAATATTTTTATAAAGGCTCAGCTTCTTTGCCTACATCTTTTCCTTAGCTTCACTAAGGAGTTTTGAATCCAATATGAAAATGCCTTTTTAAGGTTCAAGCACAACCTTCATAATAATCATTTTAAGGATAAACTGAACCTCTCTACCTTTTCACTTGGTTAAGGTTTAACCACACAACACTGCCTTTTAATGGTTAAGGTATAACCTTGAAATGATTACAATGGATAAGATATAAATAGTTGAAATGCCTCTAAAAGGCTAATTAGCTAAGTGGGAATAAGGCTTTTTAAAATGAGTAAAAAGAGATAGAATTTAAGACTCTAATAAATATAAGAGAGAAGGAATTTAAAGCTTTTGAAAGTGAGAGTAAAGATTTTTAGTTGTTGAAATGATTCTTTTTCTTTTAGTCATAAAAGTGTTGGAGACTTCAATTTATACCTCTCTAATGCGTAAGAGTTGTTGAAGCTTCATTAAATGCAAAATTAGTCATTACAACCACCTATTAAGCAATAAGTCTCGATACTTTTTCCCTTGGAATGGCCAAGTCTTGATACCTTTGATGAAACTCTCGATATTTGCTTCATATTGCCCTTGTTCCTTTGAATGATGTTTGGATACACCAACGTAGGGTCTTGACACTTTGGCTTGGTTTTAATACTTGTAAGTGAGGTCTTGATACTTCAACCCACAAAATGCTTTTGTTTCCTTATGTTTCAATAGTGACAGTTGAGCTCTCAATATTGTTAGCCTTGAGTCACATCATGTTTTGATTTGACAAAAATCACATGTTATCTTGAATTTAATTATAAAAACTTTCAAATAATGCATACTCAGCTAAGAAAGTGAGAGTAAACATGCTTTGAAATATCATTTGAATGTAAGAACAAGGTAAGGAAAAAATAACTAAAGAGAAGTGCCAAAACACTAAGGAACCTCAAGACACAATTCAATAGTCGATTTTAGAGAAACTCAAGTTGATCTAAAGGCAGAAATAGTGAAAAACTAGAAGAATATAAAGCCATAGTCGACCTTGGAGTCAAAAAAATGAAGATTTTAATAGAGATAGTCAACCTTGACTAGAGTATAGTTGACCCTGATAAGTCAAAAGCATGAAAAAAGTTGACTTTATAGACACAGTCGACTATAAAGAAGGCATAGTTGACTATAACAGCTCAGACTTGCAAACAACACGTTTTTGGAAGTTGGATCAAATAGAGTAAGGTTATACTTGATTATGAAGCCCTAATTTGAGAAATTTGAACAACATAGTTGACCTTGGGAGCATTGTAATTGACTCTCAAGCTTTAGCAATGGTTAGATTTGATTCAAACTTGTGTCTAACGACTCCAAACTTCACACCAGCTATAAATAGCTACATTTAAGCTATTTGGAAGCAAGAGAAGACCTAAACCAAAACTTCAAACCCTAGAGAGACTTTCAAAAGCTTATCCTCACTCTCTAGTTTTATTTTAGTCTTCCACTAAGCTTACAAAAGTTTAATACTTGCTTTATTTGAGCTAATATTTATTCTCTCACTACACTCGAGATTAAAGTCCTAGCATCCAACCTTTGTAGAGGCAATTTCTTGATGAAATTTTTATCCTATTGTAAAGGTTCTATCTTAACCTTGAAAAGCTATTTGTGAGAGCTTTTGGTTGAGCCTGAAAAAACCATCATAGGTGAGTTATCACTTGATCTCGTTGAAAAGCAATAATCCTTTTGTGGAGTGTGTAAGGGTTATCATTTGATCCCATGAAAGAGCCAATATAAGGGTTATCGCTTGATCCCGTTAAAAGGCAAGAGTCTTTTTAGTGGATTAAAAATTTCTTGGTTGCCAAGGGAGTGGATGTAGGCATCGAAAAAGCTAAACCACTATAAAATCTTTGTGTCTTTTTTCAATTCTCCGTATTACTATTCATTGGTTATATTTGCTTTAGGAAAATAGTTTTACATTGATTTATTATTTACACTTAGGAAAATATTTTCGCTCTATTATTCATAGCCAACATTTAACTTAAGGAAATATTTTACTTTGGTATATTATTTTATGCTTAATGATTTATTGTTGAAAACTTGCTTTTGATACTAGAAAATAGTTGTGGCTGAAAATTTTTTTATTTTTATACTTGGTTTTTAAAAAGGATTTGTAAACAGCAATTTACCCTATCTTGGTATATTGCCCTTTGAGACTTCTACACTGACAATTGGTGTCAGAGCTTGGTCTTAAATTTTGCAGGTCGAATTGTCTTTGAGAGATCCATTGTAGAAGATCAAATCGGTAGAAATGGAGGTGATGACAATCGTACTTAGTGAAGGGAAATCGATCCAAAGGCCACCTTTTTGTAGGTAATAACTGCCTTTAGTGGAAGAAATGTATAAAAATGTTTATTCAATCAATGGACTTAGATGTTTGGAATGTCATTTTAGATGGTCCATATATTCCAAGTAAAGAAGTAGATGGCAAAGTAGTTATTAAGATTAAGAAAGAATGGGATAATAAAGATAAGAAATTAATTCAAATAAATTATAAGGCTTATAACACTTTTCTTTATGCCTTGGGGACTAGTGAGTTTAATAAAGTGTCCATGTGTGAAAATTCATAACCAATTTGGCACACTCCAAAGACCACTTATGAGGGCTCAAACCAAGTCAAGGAATCTAAGATTGGATTGTTTACACATGACTATGAACTTTTTAGGATGAAAGAGCATGAGTCAATTAATGACATGTTTGAAAGATTCACCAATATTGTAGGAGGTTTAAAGGCCTTAAGAAAGGATTTCCCAAATGCACAGCTTGTAAAAAAAATCCTTTATAGGCTATCAAAATCTTGGGCACCTGAAGTCACAGTTATAAAAGACGTTAGAAACCTAGATGCTTTTAAGTTAGAAGAGCTCATAAGTTCCCTTCTCACTTATGAAATGGCATTTAGACATGAGAATGAGAGAGAAGAACCTAAGAAAGAAGAGGTCAAACAAAAGAGAATAGCCTTTAAATCTATAGTTGAGCAAAAAGAGGGATGCATTAAGAGTAAGAGTGAAAATCAGGAGAATATAGATGTGTTAGCTAGGAAGTTTAATAAATTCATGAAGAAAACCTTAAAAATAAGAAACCTATAAAGAAGGATGTGCCTAAGGAAGAACATACAAGAGATCACTTGATATGTTTTGATTGCAAAAGCTTTGTCACAACAAATATGAATGTCCTAATAATAACAGCATGAGGAAGACTTCAAGAAGATTTTGGAAGAAAAGGATGATAGCAACTTAGAGTGATAGTGATGACTCTCAAAAGGAGGTAGGATTTTCATCTCATGATCCATTTGTTCTTACAAATAGTGGGTTAGAGAGTAGCTTTGAAAATCTAGCTCTTGAGTTTCAAGATTTAAGTCTAACACAAAAACAGAAAATTTCAAATCTTAGAATTGAAAATGAATCGTTGATGGTAGAAAACAATTAATTAAGAATTGATGTTGAAATACTTTAAAGAAATTATGATAAATTAGAAAAAGAAGATAGGAAATTGAAAAGTATTGTTAAAGGAAAGGAAAAATAAGAAATTAGGAGTACGAAGTCTCATAAATTTGTCAATTTCTTTTTGGTGCATTCATTATTGAAATCATTCTCAATGACATTCATTTTATGCACACATTTTTTGAGACTAATCCTCAAGGATCCAAAGCAATTTGGATACCATATGTTCAATGAAAGTAAGTTTCGTAGGTGTAAAACTCAAGGTTGAACACAAAATAAAAAAGTGGGTGATATCTATTTCCTTACACTTTTAATTTTGAAGAATCTTGATTAACGGAAATTTGATTCATTGTGAATTATTTGTTTGAGCATTGAGAGTTGTTCATGTTACATTTACTTGAAAATATATGATTGAGTGTTGATTGTGAAAAATTGTTGATTGCAAGGAATGTGAGCATGCAATGCATTTACACTTGAACTTAAATGATTTGATGAGGATGGCATGATAGTAACATAGGCATATTTGATAACTTGCTTTCACATTCATTCTAGTAGTCCAAACAAGGAAACTTGGGCTTGAAAGTTAATCTTTTTAATTTCCTTGTGTCAATGATATGTTAACCTTTTGAACAACCTTGCTTTGAAATTTTAGAATTAAATTATAAGTTCAAAATGGTTAAAATTGCACATAACAATACTAGACTACTTGAATGGATTTCATCAATATGATCCTATAAGAGAAAATTATTTACCATGCTTGAGTTTTTGTTGATATATAGCCTGAACAAGTTTATCACATGTTGAAAATGCTATTATGACTTGTTCTTGATAAAAATGAATGCATGAATAAACACTTGAATGTGTTGATCTTATGTGCTTGCATACATGACATTATTTCTTAAAAATGAAAAGCTCATATGGTCATTTTGACTAAATCATTTCTTGAGGAATTGAATTATCAAGCTGCTTGGTCTACAATCAATTCTTGAAATATACTTTATAGTTAAGCTTAATTGTTTGTTTCAAAATTGGTTTCTTGATTATGCACATGGAATTGGGTATGATGAACACATTAAACGTCATAAAAAATATTTTAGTTCATCTATCATTTTGGTTAGTTAACATGTTTATATGATAACTCATCTTGCTTGATCTTAAGATTTGGAGTCTGTAACTTGACTTGGATTATGCTCTTGAATGAGAAATTTAAACTGTCAAGTTAGATCATGATATTTTGTTTTGACATAGCTAAAGAATCTCTTGAATATACTTTTGAATGTTAACTATATTTTGTATGAGCCTAATTGATTGCATGATCTAAAGAATTTGTGTGCATCCAACTTTAGCTTATAAGTTACCGATTGAATGCTTATTTCTTGAATCTTGACAATTGGTATTCATTGATGCTTGGATACTTACTTTAAATATATTCATGAGTTGAATGCTTGATTTTCATCATTCCATAACATTTGGTATCACTCATGAATGATGAAGGTTATTGAGAAATAACATATACCTGAAACTTCAAATACTTGCTTTTTTGGAAATTGGTATATGATTATACATTCTTGGAAGAATGAATTCATGCTTGCATTTTGTGAATTAAATTGGAATCATAATTAGTGAAAATAGCCAAATTTCTTTTGTAATTATACTTGTGCTTGCTTGATCATAACATTCCTTTACATGATTGCAACAAGTGCAAAAAGCCTTGGTAACGTTTCATTGATAATGATATTGTTTTGATGAGAAAACCTCTAATTGAATTGATGGTTTTATACATAATTAGGAGAACACTTTTTGGAATGCTTGCTTGAAAATATTGTGGAAAAGTGATTATCAAAAAGGGCTAAATGATGATATTCTCATAATGGCGTGATATTGTTGAGAAAATTCTCTCTTAAATTGTTATTCTTATATAATTTAGAGAATTTTTTTAAAATGCTTGATTAATAGTGCTTAGACAATGTATGATGAAAATTGAAAAAAATGCTCAATGAAAAATGATATCTTGGACATGCATTAGAACTAATGTGCATATACTTTTAAAATTATGAGTGTTTGAAGTATATATTGAATACTTATCTAAATGCTCATATTTTTCTAGTTTCATGAATGTTTGAGCATTTGATTAATATACTGAATCTCCATCGTAATACTTATTTATTATATGCTCTTGATTTACTCCTATATTTATCACATGATCCATCTAAGGGAAGGCAAGTTTATGTTTTAATTTGATTAACCATTTAATCCCTTCTCCTTGTTGGAAGCAATTAAATGAATGTTTAAGGGGGAGTTGATCATTGACACTGTTCACTGATTATGGAGCACTAGAAATCTTCCACAATGAGCTTGGTAAAACCTCAACAAGTGGTGTTAATCTTTATTGGTAATATCTCTTAAACACCATATTAAATTTGTGCTTAATAATGCCTCACATTCATGCTTGAATGATGATTGCTATATTTCTTACTATACTAGTTTTGATATAAATTTGTGAGTATATTTGCATAATTAGTTGTGCATTCAATTTGTTTACTTTTAGTTAATTGTATGATTACTTGATTATTTTGTTGAAAGAATATGTGAACATACTAGCATATAAAGTTGCACACGTATCACTAAATCATGTTCACATTATATTTAGACTTATAAATGCTTTATATTTGACTATGCATATCCAACTTGAACTTAAAAGATAAAATGTCCACACTTTGCTTCTAAAAGCATACCTATATGTGGCACTCTTGATGATGACTTATATTGTGCTTTGATTGGATTGGTTGAATAAATTTCTTCATGCTTCAATTAAATATTTTGAGTAGAAATATATTATGACTTATTTATACATATTGCTTCTTGGATGTGCTAAATGAGTATGTTTCCCTATGCTTTGCTTGATTATATATTGATTGGGAATATATCTTGATCTATTGCTCTTATACTATGATAAATGGATATATTTCTTAAACTCTTAATTGAATATCTCTACATTGAAATATATCTCATTGTTTTGATTTGATGGTTAGAGATCATTTATAAACTTAACGTTTATTTCAATTTGATGATTATCACTAACCATTGTTTCTGGAGTTTAAGTGTTTAAAGCTCGCACTTCCTAACATTTTTGATGTAACAAAAAGAGGGAGAAGGTTTATGAGCTAATTGAAATGCTCTTATATTTGGTTAATTTGTCTTAAAAAACATTTTTAAACCTCATGCATAAATTGACAGGGAGAATTTTCAAAGTTCATATTCATTTTTTATACCTTTCTCACTTACACTTAAATGTTTTCAATAAGGGCATAGAGACTAATTAATTTAGGGGAAGGCTTTAAGAACTTTCAAATGCAATATGCTCATGTTTTTGTTATATCAAAAAGGGGAGATTTTTCACCTTAAGTTACATCAACTTTTGATTTGACAAAAATCACATGTTATCTTGAACTTAATGTTAAGCATTTGAAATTGTCTCAAATATGTTTTTAATTCCCTAAGTTTACAAAATTGTTTGAAAAGCCATGCATCATTAGCAAACATCATAAAAGCTTTCAAACAATGCATATTCAATAAAGAAAGCAAGAATAAACATGTTTTGAAATGTCATTTTATTGTAGGAACAAGGCAAGGAAGAAATAGTTAAAGAGAAAAGCCAAAAAGGAAACCTCAAGTTACAAGTCAATAGTTGTTCTTAAAGAAGCTCAAGTTGATCCAAAGGTAGAAAAAGTGCAAAACTTGAAAACTATAAAGCCATGGCGACCTTGGAGTGTCAGTAGTCAACACTATTCCATAAAGATTAAGAAAACGAAGATTTGAAAGTCAAAAGCATGAAATAGTTGACTTTATACAGACAAAGTCGACTATAGAGAAGGCATAGTTGACAATAGCAGCTTAGACTTGCAAAAAACATATTTTCAAGAGTTGGATCGAACAAAGGAAAGTTATACTCAACTATGGAGCTTTAATTTGAGAAATTAGAAAAACATAGTCGATCCTAAGAGCGTAATATTCAACCCGTAAGCTTTAGCAATGATTAGATTTGATTCAAACTTGTGTTTAACTGCTCTAAACATCACACCAGCTATAAATAGTTGCATTTGAGCCATTTGGAAGTAAGAAAAGACTTGAACAAAGCTTTAAATCCTAGAGAGACCTCCAAAAACTTATCCTCACTCTTTAGCTTCATTTTCTTTCCATTAAATTTACAAAAGTTGAATCCTTGTTTAATTTGAGTTGATATTTCTTCTTTCACAACACTCAAGCTTAAAGTCTTAGCATCTAGTCTTTGTAAAGGCATTTTCTTACTGAAATTTGTACCCTATTGTAAAAGTTATAGCTTAATCTTTTATGGTTGAGCTTGTAAAAACTATTGTTGGTGGGTTATTGGTTGATCCAGTTAAAAAGCAAGAATCCCTTTATGCATTGTGTAAAGGTTAACGCCTAATTTTGTGAAAAAGCTAGCTTAATGGTTATCTCTTGATCCCATTAAAAAGCAAGAATCCTTTTAGCAGATTGAAAATTTCTTGGTTGCCAAGGGAATGGATATAGGCATAAAAGAAGTTGAACCACTATAAAATCTGTCTTTTTATAATTATCCACATTATTATTCATTACTTATATTTGTTTTAGGAAAATAGTTTTACATTGATTTATTGTTTTAGATTTAGGAAAATATTTTTACTTTATTATTCATAGCTAGCATTTAACTTAGGAAAATATTTTTCTTTGGTATATTATTTTTATGCTTAGTGATTTATTCTTGAAAACTTGCTTGTAATACTAGAAAATACTTTGGGGTGAAAAAGTTTTGATTTTTATGCTTAGTTTATAAAAAGAATTTATAAATACCAATCCACCCAGCTTGTGGTATATTGCCCATTGAGACTTCTACACTAATAAATAACTTGTCAAATAGAATGCTTCTATTTGCTCATGTCTCGATACCTCTTGACTCAGAATGCTTCTATTTCCTAAAGTCCGTATACTTCTTCAACATGTCTCAATACTTTGATCCTTTATTTCTTCAATTTTACTCTCGGGTTACTCAAGTCTCGATACATCATTGTGATGTCTTGATACCTATGCTTTGAGCCTTACTTAATTTTCTCTTGGGTTGGGCAAGTCTCAATACCTTAGTATGAGGTCTCAATACCTATGCCTTGAAAGGCTATTTTAAAGCCCTTTCGAGCTTTTCAAACTTATAAAACACATAGCCAAAATTTTTATGGATACCTAGAAGGTTTTGAAGTGTTTTTAATCAATTTCAATTTGCATTTTTGGTCATTTGATTTTGTCATTTCAAAATAGGATCAATTGTATAGCTAACAATCTCCTTTTTTTTTATTTGACAAAAGTAATGAGCAAATTTGCAATTTAAAAGGAACTCCTTTTGAATTTTTTATTTTAAGCACTCCTTTGAAAAAGGTTTTAAAGAAATTTGAAGTTTGGAAATGCTCCCCCTCACTGAGGGTTTGAGAATTTAAAGAAAAATTTAGAATTTAGAGGTTAGCTCACAAGTTTTTAAAAGTTAAAAATTCTAAAGTTTGTACAATTCTTACTTCTCCTCTTTTTTGTTATATAAAAAAGATTTGAGTTGAAAAATGTGGAAGTTAAGGTTCAATTGTAAAGTGCAAAAACAATGTTAGGTGGAAGCAAATAACGCTTTAATCTCTAAAGCACTTGACCAAATATTAACTCATAAGCACTTAATCAAACATCAACCACCCAAAATGTATAATCATCCAACAAACAATCAACACAAAAGATCCATTAATCTTAAACATAAACACAAAATCTATGAATAAAAGTATCCATAATTAACTAGACATAAGATGAAATGTAATCCAAATGATATGTGGATAACCATCCAATCCAAGAAGCAACATAAGATGGAAGATGTTGATTGAAATGTCTCTCATGAGCTCAAGATGGTGGAGTTGGTGATGAATTGGATGCTTTAGTTGGTGAAGAAGATGGAATACAACCAAGTTGATGCCACAAAGTAGTAACTTGCATCTCAACATCCATGACTCGCCCCTTGAGGTCATTGATCTCATGTAATGCTAAGTTGTTGTAGGCCATCACCCGGCTCTCCATGGATTGCATGCGTTGCCAATTTTGTATATGCAATTATATGTCTATCTCAAGTAATATAGAGGTAAGTCAAGTATCGTTTCCCATAGAGATTTGCTCCTAAACTTTTACCAAATGTTAAATTTTTAACAAAATTTGTCCTATCCAAGCACTCGATTTTTAATTCTTAATTAATGTAAAATTGACTACCGAAACTAAACTAAGGATATGATTTGATTTTACTAAAGAAACTCTTACTTTAAAAACCTAGGATCGTGGTGTCTCTCAATATTTCATTTAATTTTAATCTTTTCTTTTAAACTTAGATTAATGGGGTGAATGGTTAACCTAGAATATGATTTTATGTTCATGTTTCTGTCAAGATTCTTGCACACATTCTTTTCAAAATTAATTCCATATGTCTATGGAAATTAGTTAAGAAAAGCTCATTAAGTTTATGTTCCAATATGGCTATCTATGGTATTTAGGTATATGTTTATCCTAAACATGAATCTATGACCTAACTTGCAAGTGAATTGAACATAAGCTATTCTAATCAATGGTATATTCTAAACTCCCTTTCTCAAGTTGCATTTAGAGACTCTAATCATATCAGTTGGTGGTCAAGGAGTGAAAAACATTAAACATGGATTTGAATAAACCATACAATACCCATTAATACTAAGCAAATAAAAGCCATATTTTCCAACTACATATTAAAATAAACAATTGATAACTCTATTATATAAAGTTATTTGACACATTTTGGGCGTTTAAGTAGCTAGATCTAGCTTTAGGTATAGATTTTTGCATTTTAGATGTTTTTGAAGTTTAAGTTGGACTACACATTGAGTAGTTAATTTAAATTATTTTAATTTAATTTTACTTTATTTATGCTCTAATTTACTTTAAACATAGTTATTGTTGATTTCTCCCATTACTTTTGTAGGATATTTGATGAAAAAGGTTCATTTGATGAAAAACTTCACAAGTATGGTTATGGCTTTAATCATACATGCTGTAGTATTTTGAGGATAACATGAGATATAGAAGTCCAATTGATGCAATTCTTTATCCATTAGAAAGATAAGAAAATGACCTACAACTTTTATATCACTTCTCCTAGTTTATATCCAATTGAGGTGAAAATCATGTTGGAAGATGAAGGACTGATGTAGTTCTCCACAAAGGAACATGTTGGCTGGAGTCCATGGCCTTGAGTTACTCAAGGTTGCAGCGATGAGGAAGTTAGGGCTACAGCACTGGGAAGAGCATGGCCACAGTGCTGGATAAATGGAGTGCACTATACATACTTTTAAGGCAAGAGTGTCGTGGTGCTGAAGAAGTAGTGCGACTATGCCACAAACAACAGCAGGGAGTCATGTTGCCAATGAAGCATGGCTGCAGTGCCACACTACTTTCCAAAAATAAATTGCTATGAAGGAATTTGGAAATTAGGTTATGTTAAACCTATAAAAGGATCTTTTTCAAAGCATTTAGGGGAGAAAATAGTAGTAGCTTTTTAGGAGATTTTAAGCTAAGAATTAAGCAAAAGAACAAAAGCAATTAAGAGAGATTTGAGATCACAAAGCTTCAATATTAGTTTCTTTCTCTATTTTGTGTCATTCTTATTGTCTTTGACTTGATTTTAAGGTTAAATTTCTTTGGATAATGTTTTCTTTGGATATCATGAACTAATTTGTTTTTCTAGGATTACAGTGGATTTCAATATGTAGTTTGAATGTTAGTTTTATAACACGTCGTATTCTCATTTAAAAGTTGATGAGACTCTATTGATGAGAATAAAGGCTATTTGATGTAAGTTTGAGTGTTAGAGAACGACGACAGGTAGAAAGAGTATTTTTAAATAAAATAATATTTTATAAATAAAATAATATTAAAATATTAATATTTTATTTATCAGTGAGATTAGTTAAAATAGAGAGTTATATGACTAATCCAAGTAGGGGAGGAGAAGAAAAGAGGAAAATTTGGAAGAAAACAATGAGGTTAGAGGGAACCCGTATGCTTTGATAAAATAGAACACTATCGGGTAAGTATATATTTAAATATTATGGTGATACGTGAATGAGGTACGAACCTCATATTATATTCATACACATGTCAAGGAAGGAAGCAGAAGAAAAATTGAAATTTTAAAAGTGATGGAAGGACTCAATAAAAAGAATGAGAACTTAGGAGGGCTAAATGGTGATTTTTTTATTTAGCTTGGTCAAAGCTTACAAAGCAAGCTTGACCTTTCTTTCTCTCATTCTTTTCCCACATGGCTGGTCATGCGTGTGATATTGTGGGAAAAATTGGTATAGGCAGGGAAGAAAAAGATGGGAAAAGAATTAAAGGGGAAAAAGACAAAGAACTTACCTATGTTGACCTACACTTTGTCTTGAACTTCTTGAAATTTCTCCTCACTTCCAACCTTGGCCGGCCAAAAAGGGGAGAGAATTTTCTATTTTTTTTTCTTCTTGACATGCTAACACTAGACCTTCCTTGTCTTGGTCATAAGCCTTTTTCTGCTTTCTTTCTTTCATCACCGTCACTTTCTCCTTGTGAAGGAATTCTTCCCCCCAAACCGTACCCATCACCATAACCAGCCAGCCACTAGCTCTTCTCTCCATTTCTTCCCTTGTTTCTTCCCTTTTATCCTTCCTCTACATGAAGTTCTTTCCTTTTCCTTCCCCATAGCTGAAATTGAGGTGGATTGGTGAGTTGATTCAAGAGTTCTAATGTAAGAAAGTAGGAATTTGTTAGTTGGTTGAAGGTGTGTTTGTAAATTGATTTTTAAGGTGTGGTTTAATTGTGGCAGCAAAGGAAATTTAGGTGTGAGAACGTGTCTTGAAGTGGAGAAATCCAGCCAAATCAAGAACTATATAGTTGAATTGGTAGCAAATTAGCATCCCAAATTTTAAGGTGATAGGGGATGTCCAATTCAAAATATCCTATAAATTGGTATGTATGTACATATGTATTTGTGAATGTGAAATGATTTATTTTCAATGCAAATTGTGGAAAGCATGAGCTGGTAGTGATTTTAGGAGTTTGTGAATGCCAAATGTTTAAAAATGGGCTTGACTATACCTATATAAATACGGTTTATATACGTAAGGATTTTAAAATCGGGAAGCAAGCTTTTCAATGTTTATGTAAAAAACGTGCCTTGTGGATTATGTGAAGTGCATTCATGGATATCTTATTCACCATGCGGATTAGGCATTTACCCTGTGCAAAAGTTTACATGGAAAGGTGATACAAAAGAGGTTTTAATGTATTACAATTATCGGTATATGAAAATGGTTTTAAATGATCTTTTGAAAACTCATTTGACTTTAAATGGTTTTATTAAACCGAGAGATTCAGAGGTAGGTCGGTTGTCACTCCGGTTAAGTGTGACCCTTGTGGACATGTGATCTCTAGCTAGGAACTTTGGGTAGCCAACGGGCTGTTAGACATGGCTGGGGCCAAGGTCTGTGATTTTACGTAGCTAGGCCATAAATGATTATATACGGTTGCAACCGCTTGATTTTTCTCCGATGTCAGCCAACATCATTGAGATAGCCATGGCATGTGGGGATTCAGTGGAGCGTAGCTCTCGGATGATATGACGTGGAAGTGGGTCCATGTGTTGCTATTTTCGTACCTACTTGAGAGTGAACTCTTTTGGTTTTCACGTAAATAGTTTTTACATGATAAAAAATAATAGTTTGCTACTGCTCCTTTTTACTTATGTGACAGCATTTATTGGCTGCTATGCAGAATGATAGTCGATTACTTTAAATCTATTTTTGAATGGTTAATTAGCATGAACGTATTTAATTGCACATAAGGCACAACTTCCCATTTTTGAATAAATTGTTGGTATATGTATATTCTTATATTTTTAAACCTTCAATTCTCCTGCTTTTAACATGTTTCTCGTCTACACCCTACTCACGGGATCGATGATCACTGAGTCTGTGAGACTCATCCCACTCTATGTTCTTTTGCAGATAAGTAATCAGCTTTAAGACTTTGTGCATCACGAGGGTGACTACACCCTAGGTACGGCATCTCTTAGATTTCACTGAGTCGCTCCACTGCCTAAGGGTCATTCTGTATAAAATAATTCGAGTTGTTAAAATCGATAGTCTTTAAAGATGTAAATACTAAAGCATAAGACTATGTGGGAATATTTAAATACTATGACTGGTTGTACATGTAGTTATTAAACTTAGATGTTTATATCAAATAGTTATGTTTTAATCAATGTTAATATTTGATGTAATGATTATTGGTGTTAATATGTGATATGATGTGCTGATCCAATTAGGCTTGTTTGAGATTTGGTGGGTTCACTCACAAGTCTCACGCCGGTAGCGATTGAGGGAAGAGGTCGTTACAGTTTCTCCTTAATTTACTATGAATGGGTATAGTTTTGCTTTTTAAATATGTTCTTAATGCCTTTAATTGCTTAATTAACAACTATTGATTTTATTCTAATTGAAACTTGACAAAGAGATTTTATGATGTCTAAGATTTGGTAGTGTGTGTTCACGTTACTTAGGTGATCTAATTTACGATTCAAGAACAATAGGCCAATTACCATACATAGCCAAATTAGGACATTAGCTAAATAAACTTAATTTAATTGATTCTTATAGATATATAGTGAACTATATGTTAGGTATTGTGCAGTATGTCGATGGTGACTAGTACATAGTCTTGGATCCTAGGTTAGTAAAATCACCAAGGAAGATAATAATGAGAAGCTACTATCATATGAAGTATTGAATGAAACCATAATCTTATGTTTTTTAGTCTACTGTCTTTCTCAAGTGCATTTAATTTCTATTAGTCAATTTACTATTTTTTTAATTTTATTTTAATTAATTTTCTACAAATTTCGATTCCTTAAAAGATTGATTTGTTATAGATTTGTAGTTTAGTAAAATTTAGAAAAATCCTTGCGATAATGTAACTTGTGTGGCAATTCAACAACAAGTTTTTGGCACTGTTGTTGAGGTTTATGTTTCCTAATATTTTGCTATATTAATATTCAACAAATTAATCTTAATTTGATTTCTCTCTTTTTTTATTTTAGGTACTATTGGTTGAGGTGATAATTATTATAACTATCATAGCCATTTGAAACTTTGAGCCTAGGAAGGTTGCTTAGTGATTATATATTGGACATCATTGCTTTGACACCCAAGTAGATGCTTTGTTACAAATTATTAACAGTTGGGTGTTGATGTTTTTAAGTCCTTTGGTGACATACGAGCTTTGCGAGATGGGCATTCAAGTGATTGTAGTCCAACTTATTGAATCAATGCAATTTGATGGAAACTTCAACGGGTAGTAAAATAATTCATGCTCCAACAATTACAACTCAAGGTGGAATCACCCAAATCTTTCATGGTAATGATCATGGTATTCCATATTTTCAAGCCTATTTTCCATAATGGTTTTTAGTCGCTAGTCAGAGCCCCTATGCTTGAGAAGAAGCGTACCTTGGAAGATGCTCTCATGCAATTTGTTGTTTTAGTTAGTTTATATTTTTTTTATTTATAAGTGGTTATACCTCTCCCTATTGTTTTGTTGAGTATGCGGGTTTGGAAAGCATCAAGATGAGGTAAAGAAAATTAGAGCTTTTATTGCACTGTCACCATTGATAGAGGAGTTTATTCCTTATTCTTTTTAGCTTTTCACTGAGGACAATGTGCATTTAAGCTTGGGGGAGGGTTTATTTATTTAGTTTTGTGATACTTTTAGGTTAGTTTATTTTGTTAGTTTTTTTTTTATGCATATTTTAAGATTTGTGAGCTGAATTAGTTGTGCCAATATTCTTGATTTACCTATCCAATGATGAGAACTGTTATTTCTTATCTTAGTTCTACGCAATGTGGATATTAATTGAGTATTTTGTTAATTCTTTGCTAAGCTTCTTGTTAGGGTTAGATTTCCATTTGAGTATTATGTCTTTTGCTTAGATTCTTATAAATTTTAGAGAAGGTTTATGTGAATGTGATTTTTGAATTATGTATTTGAGTTCTAGAATTTATTTCATTATTCTTAAGGCAACCCTAGGCTGTACTTAGTTAAGGAGATGACTTAAGCCATTTTTAGACCAATTGAGCCCTTTGAGCCCCTTTTTATTTTTATCCTTACTTTACCCTTTTTGAGCTTAATATAATTTTTTCTTTGTTTAGACACTTAAATTTTTAACCTAGATCATTACTTAATATTTTTAATTTTTTTTGCATCCATTCTTCCTAAGCGCATAAGTCAATTTAGGAAGTATTATGAGCTATAATGAAAGAGGTAGTAAAGATGAAATGATAAAAAGTTCAAACTAGGTTGTATTCTCTCACTTCCCTATAAAATATAAGTTGGGGGTGTGAAACTGGGAAAAGGAAAAGGGAGGAAAGAAAGAACAAGATTGAAGTATTGAACACAAGAAAAATTAATAAAAAAAGGGTACGTTAGGTGAAGGAAAATAAAGCTCTAAATAAGTCCTAGAATGGCTATGTACTTAGAGTGATTTAAGGCATTTTTATTCACTAACCTTACATTGACCCTAGCCATACATTACAAGCTTGATAAAGTCTATTTGATCCTTAACTTAGTATTAGCTACATTAGCGGAGAGAGAGATGAAAGCAAACTTATGAAATTCAATTACTAATTTGATTTTACATGAATATAAACTTATCCAAATTGTATATGTTTTAGGTGAAAGATTGTACACACGCACATGGAAATCCACTTGACAATAGCTTGCATTTGAATTGACGAATTTGAATAATATTTGTGGGTTGTTTAGAGTTGAGAATATGGATTAACTTTTGAGGATGTTAAAGGTGATTAATGAATTGGTGACATTGATTTCTAGTTAAGTTGTTTTCTTCATTTAGGTTGTTGCATCTTATTCATGTTTTGCTTGAGACTAGTAAAATCTTAAGTTCGAGGGTGAAAAACCTTGTTGAAGTTTCACGCAGTGCATGTTATCACAAGAAAATAATATAGTAGAAGTAGAGTATCATTCCACAAAGATTTATTTCTTATATTACTAAATACTAAATTCTTATAACAATCAATCTTATTAATAATCAAAATTTGTAAAAAATTAATTAAAAAATTAAAATAAATACTAAATTAATCAACAAAAATATATGCTTGAGAAAGAGAGTAAACTAAAAATTAAGTTATGGGGTCATTCAACACTCATCTATTAGCTTCTCTTATTATTTATCTTCATGGTCACTTTCATCCCTAGGATCAAGACTATGTACAAGTCTTCATCGAGACGGTTGCACACAACCTAACTTAATTGTTTTTATATCTCTATAGGAATCAATTAAATTAAGTTCATTAAGCTATTGTCCTAATTTGGTTATGCACGGCAATAGGCGTATGTCTACCGATTATGAATCGGATCACTTAAGTGACATGCACATACACTGTTTGGTCCCAATGCATAGCTAGAGGGGGTGAATAGCACTTTTAAGAAATTTGATAGAAACTTTAAGATTGGAGAACTTTTGAAGGATTTTGAAAAGAAAAGTTTAAAACTTTTAAGGAAGAAAATCACCAAGTAAAGAGAGGGTAAGAAAGTGGACAAAACACAAGTATTTATAGTGGTTCGATCGTTTTGACTTACATCCACTACTTGATCTCCCAATCAAGGTTTTCAACCCAACTTCACTAACCAATAGAATTGATAGCTTCCACCAAGCTTTCAAGGTGAGTTCTCAACTAGCTTAAAACCTTTACAAGATTCCCTAAGCTTTCTTACTTAGTCTACCCTTGGAATGGCTCTCACACTCTAAGTAAACAAATAGAGAAAAAATGAAGTATAATTGATCACTTAGTAGATCTAAGATGTACAAATTAAGCTCACACTTTTTTCAAGGATGGGAGTGAATACAAGTGTAAAGAGTAGGTTTTTGATCTTTTAAGCACAAAATCACTTTAGATAGCTTTTCTCTATGATTTTTGATTGTTGGAGAGGCTTTGATACTTAAGAGACTGATTCTAGCCGTTAGAGATAGTTTTTAGTCATACTAGCCGTTATATTTTCTTATAGTAGCTCTTTTCAAATAGGTAGATTGTGTTCCATTAACTAGTTACAGGTAGCTCCAACTGATTACAACTTCTCTGCCTTGCACTGTCTTGTAACTATGTTCGCTATGCTAATCAATTAGAAGAACCCAACTTATTACAAACTTTATGTTTTCATCTTTCTCTACATAGCAGTATTCCTTTAATTGGTTAGCTTTTCCTTTAACTGGTTAAGGCTTCACTTCCTTCAACCTTACTGATTAAAATAAGCTTTAATCAATTAGAAAATCTGCGAATTTTGGACTTCTCCATTTGTCTCCTTTTCACGATCAACCTTCTTTCAACTTTGGATTTTTGCGCTCGAACGTACTAAATCTTGAGCTTTAACCATATCCCAATTCCTTAACCAATTAACATGCCTTTGTTTTTATCTTCTATTCCTTCTTAATCAGTTAGCCTTGTGCTAACTAATGAAGGCTTTACTGTCTTGCTTTTGTATAGTGCCCATCTTTGCCTTAACTGTTAAGGCTTCACGCTATTAGTTAATGTGTTTTGTTTTCACTAAGGCCTTTTTTTTTTTTGCCTCTTAGCTGATTAACCCATATTCTAAGTGAGTAAGCTTTTTGACTTGCTTTCAAACAACTTGGCATAAAGAATTTAAGCTTTCTCCTGCACACTTAAAGAATATGTTAGACACCAATGAATGAGAATGTTTGTTATCATCAAAACACATGGAGTCAATATTCTTTCTTTTATTTTTAATGTGACATACTTCTAGATAAAGAGTGCAATGTGTATTTCATATGATGCTTTAAATCATTATGCATAATGAGGATTGCTCCCCCTTAGTTATGGCATCTAGTTTTCTTTAAAGATTTGTAATAAAATATTTATAATATCCATAGTAGCTAAACAAAATATACAATATCCATAGTAGGTAAGCAAGATATATTGAATATCCATAATAACTAGCACATAATATTCAACAAAACTATAACTAAGCATCACACTCACAAATTAAACATTAAGATCTATCAAACTCTATTTAACTTATTCTTGCTTCTCTTTTTTTGTCATCATTAAAAAAGACATTCAAAACTCCCCCTTAATGAATGCATCTAGGTTTTTCTTTGATCTTTAAATTAGACTTTAATGAATGGGAATCATAAGCACTCATACAACTAAGTCATACCAGCTTTTAGATATAATTCAATAACTTCAAGAGTCAAGGTTGTAACTATGTAAGAATAAATGTATGAGAGTTAAGTCATTTTATGAATTTGTCAAGGATCACTCAAATAATGTTCAAGCAAATTTGATCATCTTGTCATAATCACAACTATAATAATTTTAAAGCTAACATACTCTACTCAAATCTTAGTCCAATCTAAAATCTCTCTGTTAAGTCTTAATTAGATTGACAAATCAATTAATTGTTGATCAGGAAATTAAAGGCATTAAGAACATATTTGAATAAGCAAAATAATACCCATTCATGATAAATAAAAGAGAAACTAATATTCAAACTACATGGTGAAATCCACCATAACGCTAGAAAAACATATTAGTTTATGATGATATTCTAAAGAAAACATTATCCAAAGAAATTTAGTCATGAATTCAATTCAAAGAAGATAAGAATAACACAAAATAGAGAAAGACACTAATGTTGAAGCTTTGTGATCTCGAATCTCTCTCAGATGTTCTTGTTCTCTTGCTTGATTCTTAACTTAAAATCTCTAGAAAAGCTATTGCCATTTTCCTTACTAAATGCCTTGAAAAAGGTCCTTTTTATAGGTCTAAATTAACCTAATTTCCAAATTCCAGCATAGCAATTTATTTTTGGAAAGTAGTGTGGCACCGCGACCATGCTTAGTTGCCACCTTAGTGCCATGTTGTTGTTTGTGGTGCTGTGGTGCTATTTCTTCACCGCTGGGGTGATTTAGCCTCAGGAGTTTGTTTGGTGCACTCCATTCATATAGCATCATGGCCATGCTCTTCCCAACGCTGCAGCCCTAACTTCTTCAGCGTTGTAGCCTTGAGTAACTTAAGGCCGCGACCTCTAGTCAACATGCTACCTTGTGCAGAACTGCACCTGTCTATCATCTGCCAACACAATTTTCACCTTGATTAGATCTGAACTAGGTAAATTGTAACATGAAAGTTATCTACCTTTCTCTTAACTTTCTAATGGATCAAGAATTGCATCAATTGGACTTTTGTAGCTCAAGTTATCCTCGAAATACTACAGCATATATGAATGAAGCTATCACCATACTTGCACGATTTTAAATCAAATGAATCTTTCTCATTAAATATCCTACAAAAACAATAAGAGAAATCAGCAATAACTATTGTTAAAGTATATTAAAGCAAAATAAAGTAAAATTAAATTAAAATAACTTAAATTAACTACCCAACATGTAATTCAATTTAAATTAGAAAAACAACCAGAAAAAGAATTTAGTTCATCGTCATTTCTTCAACAAACATCACAATTTCAAGAGAACAAATCATTTCTACAGTAAATGTATAAGAGAGAATGGAAAAACTTGAATGAAAAACAAGGTTGTAGTTGATTCTTGATCTTCAATTGTCTTCGTTTTCTTCTCGTTTCCTCCTTTGTAAAACCTTTTTCTTTCTCTCTAAACTGCCATTTATTTCCCTCTAAGACCTTCTCTTTCAGCTGATAAAAATCACATATTTATAGCCACCAATAGGCCCAAAAAAAAATTCTAGAATAGTTGTGTTTTAGTAAAACATGTTAAAGCGTCACAACCTTCCTTCTTGAGCACTGTAGCATTTTAACTTTTTTTTTTCTTCACTTTCCAACCAGTGCCATGACATTGCTCCTTGGCTGCCGTGGCACTGCAGGCTTGAGAATTTGTATGGGAGCAATAATGCTCCTTTGGGCACTGTGGCCTTAAGTCCTTCGAGGCTGCTGTGCTACTTCCTTGTGCTGCCTTGGTGTAGAAACTGCTGCAGTACCCCATTTTGCAATGCAATTTTCTCCTACCTCAAGGCTGCTCTAGGCAAAATTATAAACATGAAAGTTATAGGTCTACCTCTTAGCTTTCTAATGGTCAAAGAATTACATTAATTAAATCTCTTTAGCTCAAGTTGGACTATAATTACTGCAGCATGTTCAGTAGAAATTTGCACTTAGTCTCTATTGTATAATTCATCACCATTTAACTTTATAAATTAGAAAACTTACAAAGACAAGGACTAAATTAGTATTGGCTTAAATTAAGACTTTCAACATGAAAATGAACTAGAATTACTTCAATTGAAATAAGTTAACAGGCTTTAAACTAATCAACCAAAAACACAAAAATTATCTAAAATCGACTTAAAACCAAAGGACTTAGCCATTTTAACATCCAAAATGTAGCTAAATAACTCTATGCAACAGAGTTATCATACCCCCAAACTTAATATTTTGGTAGTCCTTGAGCAAAAATAAAAATAAAAATGAGATAGGATAGTCAAAAAATCAAACTACGAGATTGCACCAATCCATTGATCACCTTTAATTTCCTCATAACTTGTCTTGTTTTCCCAACTCAAAGCAAAACATAAGTATTGTTCAAGTTTACATTTCATTCCATTGCAAGCTCTTTTTTGGAATGAATTTTCCATGTGTGTGTGAAATCTCTTACAATGAATATCATGCACTTTAAATAAGTTTATGCTCATACAAACTTCGAATTAGCTTAGAACTTCATAAGTTTGCTTTTCTCTTATCTCTCAACGAATATAGGCTAACACTTAAATATGGATCTTTAGGACTTTATTCAGGTTGTAATACATGGCTAGGGTAAAGGTAGGATATAGGATATAATAAAGCTCAAATCACTGTAATCATATAATTACTCTAGGACCTATATAGCCTTTCTTCTCTTCATCAAGAATACCTTTTTCTTTCCTTTCACTTTTCATTCATCAAGCATTTATTTTTTTTAACACCCTCAAAGTTGTTTCTTTCAATGATAGGGGGATGAGTACTTTACATGAACTTTGAAATTTTCTTCACTTCATCTTTTCCATCTTTTCATTGAATAATTCAACATATATTTCCTAAAATAATGTGCATGCTTAAGAGAAAGGGTTGTAGAATTGGAAAATTATTTGGAAGCTAGGTTAACTTATTTATGGTTGACAAAGCCAAAAAGGAAAAATTTTTGGCTCAAAAGAGTATACTAGGGATAAAATTTAATTGGGTTAGGTTGAAAGGCTTAATCGATCCAAAGGTACCTTAAGTCATTTTCCTAACTAAATGCAGCCTAAGATTTTGCTTCAAGAAAAGATCAAAAAATTTCTGAAACTCCAAACATAGTTTGAAAATTTGCATTCACATAATCATTCTTTACATGTACACAATGACTCAATATAAGAGATAAAGTGCTCAATTGTGGAACATTCATCCTACAATAATGCCATACATCAAAATTCAACATACTACTTCAACTATATTCATGTTTTACTAAAAGTGACAAGAATAACAAGACAACTAGATTTCATCATTGGATAGGTAAATCAATTTCATGGTGCATTTACGTTGACTTCAATTCTCAACATAGTCTTAACTGAACATGTTAACTAATTAGCTTAAAACTGTAATATACTAGAATAAAGCATAAAAATTCCCTCAAAACTTAAAGTTTACATTGTCCCCCATGTTGCTAAAAGTAAAAAAGAGAATATTCCCCTATGCTTCTAGATGACATCACATATCCTCTTCCTCCTCCTCATTATCATGGGCATCTAGGATAAGATTAGTTGGATAAGTCATTCCATTCGTTAAGATTTTCAAAGATTTTGGTTACGTAGTTATGGTTGTAGTGTAGTAGATGAACTTCCTCCAATGGTAGTTTCCCCTCGCATGTGAAACCTATGGATGATCCCACCATCCAATAGAATTTTTGGATGAAACAACTCCTCATTGGCTGACCAAACAACTCTAGCTTGATGACACAAGGTAATGATCAATGAAGGGTACCATAGTCCATTGCATGGTGAATGGGTTGCCATGATAATATTGTTGAAGATTAATTGCCCAATGTCAATGGATTTCTCTATCACAATTGCATATAAGAAGACTACCCTATCTTTTGTCACATCACTTAAAATTTCACTAAAGGCATTTTTGTTGCTAAGAAATGGAACCTAACTTTGTAATTGCTAACCATGGCATTGGCTTTAAAAGATATTGGAACACCCTTGTGCAATTTCCATTATGTACCCAAGATATTAAGTGATCCAAGAATCTCATCTAGATTGACATCACCGTTCAAGAATTAGTTGTACTCATCATGCTCAATGTTAGGTGTGTTATTAAACTGATTAATAGTTCTGTTATTGAAAGATACTTAAGGTCCTTGAATGAATGTTCACCCATCCACATGTTCAATGGTGTTGGCATAAAATTCATAGACAATTGGCATTACTGTTGCCTTTGGTTGAGCACATAATTTATCCCATTCTTCTGCATCAATAATATTGTAGATGTTAGGATAAAGTCCTCTTTAAACATCACTGCCATGCTCTGGTACTGAGAATTTCTATAAAAGGGACTGAGAGTGGTGCTTCCCAGCTTTGATCTAAATAAACTTATGGTGATTAGAACTACTTCCAATTCCACAAGCACGTGACTTTTTCTTTGGTGCCATGGTGATTATCTCTAGACAAACCACAATCAACAAGCAAATTTCGACCATAGATAGTTAGTATAACATAAAAATTGAATAATCCTAACACACAAAATTGTTAATAGGAACTACTCAATAGCACAACAATTTGAATAGCACTAATACGACCATAACATCATAACTATATGCTAAGTGCAAAAAATTAGAAATATTTATAACACTCACTTTTCAAATTTCAATTTAGACCACAACACTTAAAAATTCATGAACCCACATACTACATTATCAAAATTTAGCACATGCCCATCAATAGTAAACAAAAATTCATTTTCAAAATATAATTTCATCCATAAGAAAATTTATTCAAAGAACTAGACCACTTACCAAAATGTTTTTGCACTTTAAGGACTTTGAAGAAGGATAAATACTTTAAAATCCTCTAAACTTCAGTTATAATGCAAGGAAATTGATATTTTGAAGTTGTTTTAGGATGGGCAGGTGTTTAAAGGGTCACAATTTTGCAAATGGGGGAGAATGGTTGAAAATTCTGCTGCTAGGATTAAAACAATGGGGTAAAGGGGTTTTTATAAAGCCATAGGCCTCTACATAGCGCTACGATGCCGAACTTGGTGCGTCGCGGAGCTGTTTTGGGCCCTTTTCCTTTTATTTTTTTTAGGTGTGGAGCCTTGTAGTGTTCCTTGGATATGACCACAACACTCTAACCATAGGTTCCACTATGGAACTTGAATGCTACTCTAACGATGAGGTTTCCCACTAGCTCAAATTTTTTTATTATTTATTTTTTTAAGATAAGCTAAAAGTCATAAACAAAATAACCTACAAAAACAAGAAAAAGACAATAAAATTAGTAAACAAGAATTGAATTGCAACACAAACTAAAAGTAAAAGTCCATTAAAAATTTGAATAAGTAGAATTATTTAAGTGTAGAAAACTTGGGTTGCCTCCCAAGCAACTTTTTTTTTTATCATCTTTAGCTAGACTCCCTCTTCAAGCGTTTCATCCTTTTTTGTCATGAGGCTTGAGGCTTAACAAATTGACCATCAGCAAACTAGTGTATTCATTTTTAACCTCTATAATGCCACAAGGATAAATCTTCACAATCTTGAAAGGATCTACCCACTTTGATTTACTTTTCCATGGAAAAACCTTAAAGTGGACTTCGAAAGTAATGAAACTTGTTGCTCAACCTTAAAATCAAGATAGGTTGAAGGTGGTAGTTTAGCGCCAAGGCTTAGTGCTTGCTCAATTGGCAGTGGTGGAGTAATCTTATTTTTTCCTTTATTGGATAAGTCCACTCTATGGAGGTAAGGTACTTGGTTGTATTGAAGATAGTAAATTCAATTGCCTCCTTTTCAACTTTGAAAATTATTCTACCTTCCTTTACATCGATGAGTGCACTTGTTGTGGCCAAGAATGGAGTTCTAGTATGATTGAAACCTCTCGATTTTCCTTTATCTCTAGTACAAGAAGGTCCACTAGAATGTTCAATTTCTCGACTTTAATCGAGACATCTTTTATAATCCCAAAGGCGCACCTTATTGTCCTATTTGCTAGCTATATGGTGATTGTAGTAGTTTGAATCTCTTGCAATCAAAGTTTCTTAGTAATAGACAAAGGAATAATTAAGACACTAGCACCCAAATAGCACAAAGGTTTTGAAAAATTAAAATTACTAATTGAGCAAGGAATAGAAAAACTTCTTAAATCTTAAGCTTTGATGGAAGCTTGTTCTAGATTATACTGTTGCACTTCTCTATAAATGTAACTATCTTGAAATTCTCCAATTTCCTCTCCTTCGTCAATATGTCTTTTAGAAACTTCACATATGATGGCATTTGCTCTAAAGCTTCTACGAAAAGAATGATGATGTGAAGTTTTTTGAATACTTTAAGAAACTTTTGGGAGTGCCTACTAAGTTTTTGTTTTTGAAAGCATTGAAGAAAGGGTGGTGGTGGTGGCAGGCTTGCCTTTCCTTCATTGTTTGGACTTTGCTTGATGAATATCACTATCTCAGTTTTTTTCTCATCAGACTCGTCTGGTTCTTCAGCTTGTTTGGGATTACTTTTAATTTCCTCACCACTTCTCAAAGTGAAGGTCTTGACATGTTCCATAACTTTCCTCCATGGATTTACCTCTCTATCACTAGGAAAAGTCCTTTAAGCTCTGTTATTTATTGAGCATGCCAACTGTCCAACTTGCATCTCAAAGTTTTTTAATGAGGCTACTTAACTTTGAACAAGGGAGTCTATTTTGGCCATGTACTACATCAACAACTCCTCCATTGATGGTTTCTTATCTAGAATGGGGGCTCTCGGCTATTGTTGAAAATCGAGTGGAATGTTTGACCTTGAAGTTGATGTTCCTTTATTGTTTCCCTGTAAGAAGATTGGATGGTTCCCCCATCCAGGATTATAAGTGCTGGAGAAGTGGTTGTGTTGTTATTAATTCCCCATAAATTGAATAGTTTCTGTCTTGTTACTTCGACACTGATCACTTGTGTGTCCATCTCCACAATATTCATACACTATAAAAGGACTTTGAATATGATTAGTGCCAAAAGAGTCAAATTTTTTAGTTAGAGCATCTACTTATGTGGTTAATGCCATGATGGCATCCATTTCGAGAACTCCAACTACTCTTCTATGCGTAAAGCACTTCGATGGTCATTAGCAGTTGTTTGGTGCCATCTTTTCCAATTGATTGTAAGCATCTTTAATGGACTTCACCATGAGATCTCCTCCAGCAATAGCATCAATGGTGGTTCGTACGTGACCATTTTTGAAGACCATGATGAAGATAGTGCCTAAATAAGTTCTTGTATCTTTCCCAGGCTTTGTACAATGACTCACCATCAAACTATGTAAACGAAGTAATATCATTTCACTATCTTTGCCAAAGGAAAAAAATTGGCAAGGTTATCCCATGTTGTAATTGAGCTAGTGGGCAATGAGTCTTCGAAACGTTCTTTCAATTTATGGGTCACTAGAGATAATTTCCAAGTTTCTTGTTCTTCTCAAACAATGCCTAAGACGTATCTAAAAAACACAAAAAGAAATAAACTTGAACTAAGACAATTTTATTTAATTTAATATCAACAAAATAAATAGGAAATGAAAATCCCCGACAATGGTGCCAAAAACTTGTTGTCAATTTTGTACACACAAGTATACATATCACTCAAGTGATATAGAGGGAATACAAGTATTGTTTCCCACAGAGATTTGCTCCTAAGCTTTTACTAAGTGTTAAATTTTTAACAAAATTTGGCTTATCCAAGCACTCGATTTTTAATACTTAATTAGTGTAAAATTTACTACTAAAACTAAACTAAGGATATGAATTTGATTTTACTAAAGAAACTATTACTTTAAAAACTTAGAATCATGGTGTCTCTTAATATTTAATTTGAATTTAATCTTTTCCTTTAAAGTTAGATTAATGGGGTGAATGGTTAATCCATAATTTGATTTTATAGACAAGTCTCTATTGAGATTCTTGCACACACTCTTCAAAATTAATTCCATATGTCTATGGAAATTAGTTAAGAATAACTCATTAAGTTTATGTTCTAATATGGCTACCTATGGTATCTAGGTATATGTCTATCCTAAATATGAATCTATCACCTAATATCTAAGTGAATTGAACATAAGGTATTTAAATCAATGGTTTATTCTAGACTCCCTTTGTCAAGTTGCACTTAGAGACCTTAATCATTTCAACTAATGATCAAGTAGTGAAAAGCAATAAACAAGGATTTGAATAAACCATACAATACCCATTAATACTAAATAAAGGAAAAATCATAGTTTCACACTACATATTGAAATAAATCATAATCCTAGAAAAAAAATATAGTTCATCATCATTTCTTCAGCAACATCACAATTTCAGGGGAATAAATCATTTCTACAAAAAAGTATAAGAGAGAAAGGAAAATAAGAATGAAGAATAAGTTTGTAGTTGATTAATGATCTTCAATCATCTTCGTTTTCTTCTCATTTCCTTCTTTGTAAAACCTTTTTCTTTCTCTCTAACCTACTCTTTGAGACCTTTCTCTTTCAGATGCTGAAAATCACATATTTATAGCCATCAAAAAGTCCTAAAAAATAAAATCTCGAATAGTTGTGTTTTTGTAAAACACATCAGAGTGCCATTACACTCTAGCTTCTTTTTTCTTCACTTTCCAGCCAGAGCCATGGTGCTACTCCTTGGCAGCCTTGGTGCTGCAGGCTCGAGAATTTGTATGGGAGCAATGATGCTCCTTTGGGCTCTATGGCCTTGAGTCCTTCGAGGCAGCATCGTTGCTTCCTTATGCTACCTTGCTCCAAAAACTACTATAGTACTCTATCTTCAATTTTGTCCTAACCAAAGGTTGATCTGGGAAAAATTATAAATATGAATGTCATAGGTGTGCCTCTTAGTTTTTTAATGGTCCAAGAATCACATTGATTGAATCTCTGTAGCTCGATTTATGTGAGAATTATCACAGCATGTTCAATGGAAATCTACACTTAGTCTCCATTGTATGTTCATTACCATTTAACTTTGTGTATTTCAAAACCCACAAAGACAAGAACTAAATCAGTATTGGCTTAAATTAAGACTTTCAACATGAAAATGAACTAGAAATATTTGAATTGAAAAAAGTTAAAATGCTTTAAGCTAACTAACTAAAAACATAAAAACTATCTAAAATACACTTAAAACAAAAGGACTTAGCTATTTTAACATCTAAAATGTGGCTAAAGAACTCTATATAATAGAGTTATCAGCATGTTGCTTCGGTTACTTTGGCATCGTGAGTGATTTGACTCCATCGATTGGCCACTGTGCGTGATTTGATTATGTCTAGGGAAGACCACTCAATGAGTATGATTTGAATGATGAGTAATAGGCTATAGCAATTCGATCATATGATTATTGGAAAAATAAATGGATATGATTAATACATGATGACATAACTTCAAAGTAAGCAAAAATGGGTTTAAATTTGATATTAATCTTTGGCAACTAAAGTGTGCCTATGGAGATTAATTTTGTAATGGCTTTTAGGGTAAGTTTAGATTGACATGCACTATTTCTGGAGACATAGTGGCATAAATGTGATTTGTAAGATTTAAAGAATACCCTGTTAGGATGATTCGATATATGCCCTTAATGTGGAGATGTTTGTTAAAATATTTCATTTTCATCAAGAATGCACTATATATATATATTTACTTGCACTACTATATTTGGTTTATATGCATGCTTTCACTATGTATTAGATGACTCACCTATTTGAGTCATTTAAACTTGTTTAAGGTTTGTAAAATACAAACTTGCTTTGTTAGCCAATGTATGGCTTATGAATGTTATGTATGAATTATGTGCCCAAAGGAAACTTATATGTATTTGAACTTGAATTAGATATAAATACGTTTGATGTGAAACCCTTGGCTATTTGTTATATGATCATATTTGATTCAAATTTTTGAGGTTTGTTTAGGTCTCATTAGCCTTGCCTGCCAAACTCATGCATCGATCATGGCTCTTCAATTTGAGTCGCGAAAAGGTTGGTATCAAAACCTAGGTTCTAGAGTGTCCTAAGTCATTCTGTGTTTGTCAGCGGAGTGTCGGGACTAGTGTAGAGTCTTGTTCATGGTTTGTGTTTGTAGTACAAGTCATGAGCAAGAGGCTATGTGAACTTCCATGTTTTTAGGAAGGTAACAACATTTTAAACCTTGAATGTGGGAATTTTGAACATGTTGTTGCTTCGTCTTAGTACAAGATGCAACTTATGACGAGGGCTACCTCAAAGGCCATGGGACAATGAAATGTCTCGAATGAGCCTATTATGAGACCATAAGCATCCTGTTCTCGAAGTTTTGAAAGAAATAAAGCTACCAGGCATGCTTGAAATATGGATTCCAGTAAAAAGTATCTTCGTGATAGTTTTGAGGGAGCTAAGGATGACTATCCAATAATAAGAGGTGTCACCTTAGAAGATTTGGTAGCATGACTACAAAATTTGGCTCATGAATTTGCTAAGTGTCGCAATAGAAGTGAGACACATTTAAAGAATGGGTTCCTTCTAATTCACAAGACTTGGAATATTTACCTCAATGTGAGTATCAGAGAGGGGCTACTGAGGCTACCTTGGTAGATTTTATGAAACTTAAGCCCCCATTATTTACTATATCAAATGCGGAGGAAGATTTATAAAGATTTTTGAAAGATATGGAATGCATATGTTCTGCTTTAGGATTCTTCACTTATTGGTCAGTTGAATAAGTGGGATTTAAATTGAAAGATGTGGCTCGAATATGGTTTGTATCCTTTAAGAGAAGTGGACCATTTGATTCAACCCTAATGACTTGGGAGGACTTTGTCTAAGCGTTTTTAGATCGCTTTTTACCTGAAAGTGTTAAAGATGCAAAGGCATAAAAGTTTGAAACTTTGGTTTAGACCTTAGAGATGTCAATGATAGAGTATGATGTTCAATTCACCAAATTGTCCTATTATGCTTTTGACGTGGTCTTGACGAAGGAGAAAAAATCAAAGGGTTTGTTAGAGCATTGATTAAGCCACTATTGATAGTCCATAACACTAAGAGATTTGCTTTCTACTCTACAGTGGAAGATGTGACTTGATTGATTAAAACTAGGAGAATGGAAACTAGAATAGAGAGAAATAGGGGTTGGAGAGCTCAGACACAAGGCCAACAAGGTTGACGAGATTTTATCGCAACTAGAAGTCCAATATATATAAGCCATTATAGTTGTGAAAGAACCACTCTAATGTGTAGGCCATCATAGAATAGTGATTTGTTTAACCCATCTTCTAGATGAGAACAATCTAGTGGAGTATCTAATTTGGGCCTCAAACAGAGGGGTGCTTTATGTAATTATTATGGAAAACACATGGTAGACCAAGTCATAGAGCAGCTGGGTTATGCTTGGGGTGTCGTCAATCTTGACATTTGATGAGAGATTGCTCAAAGCAAAGGCAATCGTTAGAAGTTGACTGCAGATTTGTGCAATCAGTTGCTATTACCCTACTTAGAACAACACCATTTATAAGGAATGTAAGAGGTGATAAAGGCAAGGGTGTAGCAACATAATCGAGTAATGAAAGTTGAGGTCAAACAGGGGTGTTTGCTTTGACACCACAAGTTGCTCAAACTTCAAATACAGTAGTCACAGGTACACTTTTTGTCTGTGGTCCTCAAGCATTAGTTTTTTTTTATCCTGGATCGACACATTTCTTTGTGTCACCGCACTTTGTATCAAAGTTGGATAGGTTTCGTTATAGTATGGACGACCCACTGATTGTGACTATTCCTTTAGAGGAAGTGTTAGTGCCAAAATGTATATAAGTCCTACATGGTCCCCAATAAGGACAAGGACACTTTAGTAGTCTTGGTGTTGCTATTGACTTTAGATTTTGATGTAATCTTGGGAATGAAGTAGTTAGTGTCCTATTTTGCTAAAGTGGATTGCCACTATAAGTTTGTGAAGTTTAAGTTTCGCAAGAACTTTTGTTTGTGATTTATAAGCATGACGGTCTAATGTTTGTGAAATTTATGTCAATTATGGCTGCTAGACGAATGTCTGGGAAAAAAGGCCAAAGGTATCTAGCGATGATGGGGATGTATCGACGAACGAAGGGAGTTTGGATTCTGTATCGATAATAGGTGAGTATTTAACTATATTTTTAGATGAATTCTGGATTGCCTCCCAAAAGGGAAATTGAATTTCGTCATTTTCAAAAAAAGAAAAAAGTAAAAATATATTTTGTCACCTGAAAGTATAAATAAGTCACATTTTACAAGAGTTTATACCTTCAATCAATTTTCACTAATTTTTCATCAACTCTAAGTTTTCTTAAACCCACTTGCAATCCAAATTAGGATTTTGGAAGATTTGTAGCTTGGATTTGAGTTTTATGAACAAAGATGATATTTTTCAACTTTTAAATCTTTGATTCATAAATTTCCACAAAAAATATTGTTTTTATGCCCAATTTTTTTGTTGAATACTAAAGTTCAAAGGTTTTGTTATTTTTCTTAGCAACAAAGCTCGCCTAGGGTATGCATGAAGGATATATAGGTTTTTAAGCAATTATTTGATTAAGTAGCAGTAGGTTTAAGCTAGAAAATTAGCTCAAAATGGTTATTACAAGATTGTTAGACTAAGTATTGATTACGATGATTGTTGAATGTTTAAGATCAGTTGGAAACACTAAAGGATTCATCGAAATGGAGTTTTGATTGTTGCTAGAGATCGAGTCTTCGGATAGGTGAGTTCGATACACCTTTTCAAGTATTTTGATATGTACAGTAAGCATGAATTTTCTAGTGATACATGAAGTATTATTGTTTTGAGAATGGCTACCAAATGATTTGATTACTAATGATTTCATCTAGTTTTTGAATCCTATGCTTGAAGAAATATTTTTTTAATGATGACTTTTCAAAGGAGTTAATTACGAATGATTTCAATTAGTTTGCAAATCTACTAAGTATATAAATATCCTATTATGTACTAGT
Source organism: Theobroma umbraticum (assembly GCF_002168275.2). Classification (NCBI taxonomy): domain Eukaryota; kingdom Viridiplantae; phylum Streptophyta; class Magnoliopsida; order Malvales; family Malvaceae; genus Theobroma; species Theobroma umbraticum. The sequence goes on from NW_018397262.1 coordinate 1,772,692, forward strand.
TTTCAACAGAGGGGACAAGCCCTTTCAAAAGTTTTCTATTAAAAAGAGTTCAAGGGTATGATGTGTATGTTGGCCATGATGTCATATGATATCTTGGTGGAGGCATGTATTCCCACTTATGAGATTATGAATGATTATGTCATACATGTATATAATGATCAAATGCTTGGAGGATGTACACATTCCCTCCTATGGTAAGATTATGAAGTATGAGATGTGATATGAAATGTATACTATGAAATGTATGTGATGTGAATTCCATGTTCACTATGAGCCAAGTATGAAAATGGTTAATGAGAATGATTGAATGACTATGATGCACGTTATGGATAAGAACGATCCTAAACTTGAGGAATCCAATAAGTGGGGATATGATCACTATCTAGTTGAGTTAGGGTGGGCACCACTCAAAGGTGTGGGTGAGCTAGAACACCATTCACAAAGCACTCTAGGAGTCCAAGATAATGGGGATTAGACCATTATTTGCTTGAATGGGTTGGACACCACTTCAAACTTTGAAATGTTAAGATCTACAAGGAAAGTCTTCTGGAATTGATGATGCTAAAACTGTGTTTATGTTGAATGAATATTGCTGATATGATGCATACTAGAATGTGATGAATGAAGGCATGGTTAAATTGAAATTTAGGCTACAAGATAGTCCTATGAAATAAAAAAACTTAAAGAATTGTTATGTGTAGTAATTTAGCCAAAAATTTGGGACTTTTGTCTATTTTGTATCGATAGATTTTAGAGAGAATGTTGTATGAGGCATTTTGTGTGAAATCTATTGATATATTTCGAAATGTATCAATAGATTCTTTATAGAATAAGGTTTTCAATAATTTTGCAAGGTTTTCGAAGGGCAAATGATTTCTAATGATTTATGCAAACTTGTTCTTTATTGAATTCTATTGAAAATGTATCGAAATGTCATGTTTCGTGAGTATTATGAAAATCAAGGAAGTTTCTGTCAAGATCATGAGATTGCAAATGAATTTCAATAAAAAACTCTCCCATTGGCTTGTGTTAAAAGGATAAGCTTAAAGCAAAACTACCAAGAGGGGGGTGATTTGGTTATTAAATAAAAATTCCCCTTTTTACAAAGAAGTTTGAAGATGAAGCAAAAATATGAGAAAATGAAATAACAAAACAGAGTATGAAATCAATAAGTAAAAAGCTGAAAAAATAAAAAGTGCTCAATAGGATTTTTATATTAGTTTTAGCCTACCAATGCCTGCATCTTCTCCTTTAATATCACAAACAGTTTAAATCCACTATCAACTTACCTTTTCAACAAGATCAAGTGTAACCTTTGCAACATGCCTTTTAACAAAATTAGGCATAACCTTCACAACATGCCTTTTACAGGATCCAACATAACCTCTATCAAGACATTGCCTTTTTTAAGTTCAAGTACAACCTTTACACAAGACTCAGCCTTTTAAAGGATCAAGCAAAACCCTTCTACCTTTTTCTTGGAGGTATAACCAATACAACAGTGGATTCTAAAGAATCTTAACTCAAAACCTCTAGAAAGGTTGATAAAAAAGTTTAGGATTGCAAAGATGAAAGCTTTCTTAGAGGATATGAATGATCAAGGAAGGTTTAAGCTCAACGAAGATCGTATGAAAGATAAAATATGATTTTTACGTTATACTCTTCCTCAAAGATAAGATTTTTCTACTCACAACTTTTTCTCTTGTTTTTCCACTCTCTTCTTTTTCAAAGATGATTCAAATTTGTTCAAAATCCTTCAAAATCCCTACCTTAACGTCGTCAACATAGGTATTTATAGCCTTTATGATTTTTTCTTATTGGAGTAAAATTTGAATCACTTCTTGTACGTTCTAGCCAGCTTGTACAATTCTGTCGCATATGTAGAATCAATTCTTTATTGTTGAGTTGTCGATTCTTCACAAAGTATGAAGTTTTCTGTCTTTGGATAATCGATTCTTATATTTTGAGATGTGATAACTTTATTATACATAGTTATTTTGTCATGTTTTGGGTGCTTAAGTAGCTAAGTCATTGAGATTTTAGGTTTGGAATTAAGCATTTTAGTTGTTTTTCTTAATTAATTTTAATACATGATTAGTAATTTGGTTTAGGTTGTTTTAGTTAAATTTTATATTATATTGCTTTAAATTACTTTAATTTGATTTATTGTTGATCCTTTTTATTGCTTTTTAAGGAAATTCTATGAAAAGGCCTCATTTGATGATAATCATTGCAAGTATGGTGATAGCTTCATTTGTACATATTGTCGTATTTTGAGCATACCTTTCACTACCAAAGTCCAATTAATGTGACTTTAAATAATTTAGAAGTTAAGAGACAGGGATACAATTTGCATGTTTACCACTTTGCCTAGTTAAACTCAGAAGAAGGAGAAAATTATGTCACAAGATGGAGCAATGCAATAGAGACAGCATAAAAAAAAAAAGACATCCCATAAATTGACCTGAGCGTAAGGTATCCTAGTGCCAAAGAGGCCACGGTCATGATGCCAGACATGCTTCCAAAACTCTATTTTTATAGGAATTTTAAGAATGGATTTTAGACTAAGCATTTAAATTTTTCCAATTCTGAAGAAATGATAATTCAACGTAGGCACATGAGAAACAATAAATTCAAGCATAATAAGCATCAAACTTTAACATTCTCAATACTTTTTAGTATATCGACAAAAATGCCCTTGAAGTCATTCAAGCATTCATTTGTAACAAGAACATGTCATGATAGCATTTTCAACACAAGGCACATTTCTTTAAGTTTTATATCATTAAAATCATTGTTACCTCAAGAATGCTAAGCATTGGATGAATATTTGTTCATTTGCTTGAAAAATGTCATCAATGTCAAATTGTAATGCTCAAGATCATGGTTAAGAAAATATTTGCAATCAATTTCACAAAGCATGAGAAAATCACCAATGAACAAGAAATTTATATGCATGTATCATAAACAATTTTTGCAACCAAGCTATGTCATCAAAATAAAAAATAAGTCAAATTCAATCAAATGAAATCAAGGAGATTTTGTAAGCAAATCATTGGACAAAAATTTAATTTCGCTTTTCCAAAATTTTGTACTTGAATATATAAAATTTGAGTTTGACATGCTTGGTGTAAAATCATGCACTTAAAGTCATTCAATTCTGTTCAATTATGCTCTAAATGATTTGTGAAATGTATAATAAGCATAATAAATCATGTTTAAGCATGTCAAGGGTCATTTTCAATTATTCATCAATTATGTATCAAAAATTCCCTTATGATCATTCAAGCTTGCAAGCAATCATACACATCCAAAAAGAACAAATCGAAAAGTATTCTCATCATGTAGTAAAACTTGTTCAATTCATAACTCACTATAAACTCTAGTATGGCAACCATTTCTCTCATGTAAGTTCATTTTGCTTTAAGAAACATCAATTCAAGTAGTCAAGACATATCCAGCTCATTATTAATGAATTTGAACTATTCAAGTAAGTTCTAAATTTCAAGATTCTTCAAATGGTTAATTTATCATAGACTCAAGGAAATAAAAGAATCAACTTTGAAAGCTCACTTTTCCTTGTTTAGACTATTAAAATGAATGACAATGTAACACATCAAATATGCTTATATGCTATCGCATTATCAAATCTTTCATGCTCAAGATTTTTTTTTATTTTTCATATAAAAACAAATTCACAAATCATGAGGAAATTTTATCAAACCATTTTTAACAATCAATCAAAATTAATAAGCTCAAACAAGACTGTGATGATATATTCAAGATCAAATATAAATGTGTAATTTTAATGTCATGGGCTCATACGTTCTTCAAAATTATGCAATTTATAACATCTATCACATTTTAAATCAATTTTGCATAATCAAGATTTGTCAATAAAGTTCAAAGAAGAATTATGCATTCAAAACTCAAGCAAGAATCAGCAACAAATCATTTTCAATCAAAATTGCAAACAACTTTTAGAAAACATGCTAAATCAAATAATCCCAAGAAAAAAATTCTTAAATTTGAAAGCATAAAGAGATTTTTGAAAAAAAAGTCACTCATCTTCATTTTGTGTGTCTAGAGAGCATTCAATCTTCAAGTTGTTCCTCCTTGTTCTAGCACACTTGATTTCTCATTGTTTTTGCCTCTTGGAGCTAACAGGGATCTTGACTCAAAGGCAATCAGACCTTCAAAATTGAGACCATGCTCTGATAACAATTGTTAAGATTGTTAGCTCATTGAATAAAGTAACAAAAATATCCAAGAAATAGGTGAATTGGATTTTAAAAATTTTTGAAAAGTGTAAAACAATCTGCTATAGTCAACTATAGTGAATCTCTAGTTGACTGTGGTTGTAGTTTTTTTAACAGACCAACTTCAATGTCTTTCAAAACTCATGGTTGACTATAAACATTTAAGGATCGACCTTAAACAAGAGAACTCATTTTTAAAAACTTGTACAAGGAATTTCAAAAAAAAAAACACCTTGATATACATGCAAGCTTTAATCAAAGCTACCAAACCAAACATAGCAAATGACCACTTTGAAATGTAAATCAAATAAAGGCAACTTTGAGAAAAAAACATTTCAAGAAATCTTTTCAAAAGTGATAGACAAATGATAATGGTTTGAAAAGATTTAACAAAGAGACAAATCAACATGTGAAGAATATAAATAAAATAGGTTTTCTTGAAATGAAATGCTACAAATCAAAGTAAAAATAAAAATGAAGATGTAAGAATTTTATAAAGGTTCAGCTTTCTTAAATGCCTACATCCGTTCCCTTGGAACACCATGGAATTTCAAATCCAAGAAGGGAAATAAGCTTTTTACAAGATCAAATGAAACCCTCACAATAGATTTTTAATGAGATCAAGCAAAACCCTCATAATAGCTTTTTAACGAGATTAAGCGAAACCCTTACAATAGCTTTTTCTGGGATCAAGCAAAACCCATAGTGCTTAATAAGCCCATGGTTTTTAACGATCTCAACCACAAACCAACGCTAACTTTGCAAGGATGAGTTAAAAGCTTTACAAGGAATAGCAAGTGTCCCTCTAAGAGGTGGATTTTGCTAGTTTTGTTCAATGAAGGAAGAATGCCTAACATTAGATATGAAGATAGGATATAAAGATGGGATGGAAAGCACAAAGAAAATTTAGCTTAAGAAGGCTTGGTTTCTCTCATTTTCTTTCAATACTTTGATCCTTAAGAGTTTGATATTTTTCCTTCTTCTTCCTCACACTAAAATGCTTCCAAATGGTCTTTTTTATAGTTGAAAAAGTCTTGGAGCTGTTAGAGGTAATTAAAGAAAGAAACTAGTGAAAATGTTACTATATCAAGTTATTTTGATACATTTTGAGAGCTTAAGTAGCTAGATCTTTGAGATTTTAGGTTTGGATTTTAGTATTTTAGGTGTTTTTCACATTTAAATTTGATTACATGTTAAGTAGTCTAATTTAATTTATTTTAGTTTAATTTTACTTTATTCTATTTTATATTATTTTAAGAATAGTTATTGTTGATTTCTCTCATTGCTTTTGTAGGAAATCTAATGAAAACGGCTCATTTGATGGAAAATTGTACAAGTTTGGTTATGGCGCCATTTATACATGCTGCAGTATTTTGAGGATAACTTCTGCTATGAAAGTCCAATCGATGTGTTCCTTGATCCATTGGAAATTTAAGAAACAAGACTAAAAATTTATGTTTACACTTTACACAGTTCAGATCAAATCAAGGTGAAAATTGCATTGGAAAATACTTGACTACTGCAGCTCTACCAACAGTAACACGTTCTCAAGGCTATGGTGCCAAGCAAGCCAAGGCTGCAATGCTGAGGAAAGTAAGGCTACAGCATTGATGAAATGAAGGGCATCATACAAAATTCCTAGAGTGGAGAGCCTTGGTGCAACGAGATAGGACCATGGCTCTGCAACGCCAAGGAAACCAACGCCACAACGCTTGAGTCATTTCCAAAAATAAAACTTTTTGCAAGATTTTGGAAATTAGGTTATTTAGAGCCTATTTACGAAGCCTTTTTAGAGGTTTTAAGGAGAGGACGGCAAGCAACTATTTTGGAGAAAATGAACCAAGAACAAAGCAAGAAACCAAAAGAAACTGAGAAAAAATCAAGATCAAAAGCTTCAATCATTAGTTTTTCCTCTATTTTTGTATTTCTCATATTTTCTTTGACTTGGATTAGTGGCTAATTTTCTTTGGATGATGTTTTATTTAGATATTATGAACTAATTTTCTTTTCTAGGATTATGGTGGATTTCAACATGTAATCAGAATATTTGTTTCTCTTTTATTTACTATCACGACCTAAACTTGAAGGCCATGATCAATGCACGAGCCCAGCAAGCAAGCCCATTAGACACGAGCAAGCCTCGAAGTTCATATTCAAGCATGCATAGGCCAAGGGATTCAATCATCAAATATTCATAATAAATTTTAGTAAAATACAACATCACTGGCTTAATTTCCATACTAATATTGATAAGGCCCTACGTTCGCCAACCAAATGGGCTCATATATATTAACTCTTAATACTTAGTATAATATGGCACTCAGTGTCGACACACATTATCCATAATAGAAGGCTTTAACTGACTTAGCAAAGTGACCAAAATGGAAAAGCTACTGAATGCCAAAATCGATCTATCACTGGATCACCTGTACCACACAGCTCTATGGCCTATTTATCTACTCATGGTATGCAAATGGGTGAGTACTGTAATACTCAATGAATGGTGCAGATAAAAAAAATCATACATATATATATTAAACACATATATAAAATATATGCATCATCTGTACATCTAGATGTTCTAACAAACATCTCTAAATATAAGGCATAACATTATCCCTAAATCTCCAATGTGAGGGCATATCATCATCCTCAATATCTCCAAAGATCATCAAACATATTATTAGCATTACCATTGAAGCTGATCAAAGTTATTAAAATCATTCTCCACGACGCATTCTAGTCGTCGAAGTATGACATCAGTAGGTTTTAAGAACCTCTGAGTCTCCAAGGCAGCATTATATCAAATCATCTCACATATCTTTCACCTAAGGCAATCTACTCCTAGGGTTACATCATAGCCTCTAATCATCCTAGTCTAGGCACACACAGCATAAATCGCCCATGTGGCTCATATCCTAATGCAATCACACACTTTTCACATATATACATATACATATATATATATATTTCATTCTCTAGCCTAGGTTCATTTTCCTAGGTACACATATTTAATTCTAATACTAGTGCAACGCATCTTTCATACATCATGCATTACATGCATACTAAGCTAAACCCACCCACCATGATAATAGGAGGCACTCCCTACCAAGCTTCGATCCTTAGCTTCCAATCGTCATCTAGTGCTGTTCAATTTGCTACTCACGCAAGTATTCGTATCGTAAAGACAATATAAAGATGAGTAGAGTGTCGATCCCATAGAAAATTGAATTAATAGTTACTGTTAACTACTAAAATTAACACATTCTAATTTTTTCTGAACAATTAAAATTAAAAAGAAAAATTGACCAAAACTAGTATATCAGCAAAATTCATTCCAGTGATTACCAGACATAAAAGTATAATAGCCCTTAATACTTCATCTAAATATTGTCTCTCTCTCTCTTAACTCAATTTAATGGATTAAATTGCTAACCTAAAGCCTTATATTATTTACAAGTCTTTGCCTAATTTCTCATAAAAATACCTCTCTCAATTAATTTACTATATGCCTATGCAAATTATATTGAAGAAATATTCATTAAATTTGTGCTCTAATTTAGCCTATGTATGGCTTATAGGTGTATGTCTATCGTATATGCAAAGCAAACCACCTAATCATCTAAGTGCATTTGATCAAACGCTATTCTATTCAAGGTCTATCCAAATCTCTTTCGTTAAGGTTTAACCTAGGTTTCCAATTCAATCCAACTGGTGACTAGGCAATAAAAAGCATTAAGAACAAAATAAAATTAAAAACTTAAATCCATCAAACATAAGTAAAAGAGAGAAATAAATTAGACTACATATTGAGTTCAATCATAATCTTATATTAATGAATTATTTCCCCATCAAGTCACACATCATCATTAAATAAAATGTAAACATTGAAAACAAAACCAAGAGAATAAGAGAACAAAGAAAAAGATAAAAAAACTCAAGACTTGTATTTTTGATCTCCAAATCTCCTTAAATCCTTCAAATCCTTCTTAGCTTCAATAACTTTGTGGCTTGACTCTCAATTGTCAATCTAGTTTTTCATTTCTTTTTTTTTCCTAAAAGTCCTCCAAAATGTTGTTTTTATAGAGCTTTAAGATTAGGCCAAGTTAAGTGAAGGAAAAAGTCAATTTCAGTTAGGATTTTCTTATCAGACTATGTGGGGCACAACCTACTACCTTCAAAGCCATGACCTACACAATTTAAATAGTAGAAATCATGATTGATCTAGGACTGTTGCAGTGCATCAACTTCAACAAGATTTTTGACCACCTTCCAAGCCTAATTGGGTGAAGTCGTAAACATCAAAGTTGTAGATTTTTCTCTTAGCTTTCCAATGATCAAGAATCATCTCATTTAGAGCTTTGTAAAGAGAGTTGTGGTTGAAATAACAAAACATGTGCAGTACAAGTCTACACTTTGAAATTACTCTGCTTCTTTCATTAAAATTCTTTTTTCATCAAACGCCTACAAAAGCACAAATAAATCAATAACAACCTATCTTAACCACATTAACACTAATTTAGATTGACTCACCTAAATTAACTAATTTAAAATAATTGAATAAAATCTACTAATTTCTATATATTACTGCAAGAACTAAGCTAAATTTCTATCAATATTAAGCCCAAATAACTGTATATCATAAACTTATCACACTCTCAAACTTCAACTTTTGCTAGTCCTCAAGCAAATGTAGAAAAAAAATTAACTTACGAAAATCAAATTTAGTTAATGAGAACTAAAATAAACATAGTTACTACTACTACTACTACTACAACTAGAGATAAAGTGCACGAACTCAATGATTCCCCTTAATTTCCTCAAAAATATGTCTATCAATCATTAACCTAAGGATAAATATAGGTCTCATTTAAATTCAAGTTTCAATTCTAATTCAAGAACATTCTCGAATAGATTTTCGTGTGTGTGTGTGTGTGTAATCTTTTACCAGGAATATCAAGATATTCAGATAAGTTTATCCCAACACAAATTTCAAATTAGTACTAGATTCCATATGTTTATTTTTCATCTCTCTCTCCACTAATGTAGACTAATACAAAGCTAGGGATCAATAGGACTTTATAAAGGTTCTAATGTACAGCTAGGGTCAAGGTAGGATACAAGATAATAATGAGGCTCAAATCACCCAAAGCACATAATTATTCTAAGACCTATCTATAAAGCTCTATTTTTGCCATCTCCTAGTACACCTTTTCTTCCATATTTGAACTTTTCTTTCATTCAATACAATTTTTTTTTCACAATTTCACAATTTTACACCTCCAAACTTATTTTCTTTGTATTGTAGGTAGTGGGGTGATTTTTAATATCTTAAACTTTTTTTTTCACCTTAACATCACCTTTCCACCTTTTCATCATTTAACTCAATTTATATTTCTTGAAACAATATACATGCTCATCAGTGAGGGTTGTAAAATTGGAAAATTAATTTTAAGGTTATGCTCAATTATTATGTAGTTAAACAAAGAAAAAGGAAATTAGGCTTAAAAGGGTATGCTAGGGATAAAAATTTAGCATGGCTAGGTTTTTAGGCTCAAAGGGTCCAAAGATGGCCTAAATCATCTCCCTAACAAAGTATTGCCTAAGATTTCACCTTAAGAGAGAATCAAGCTAATTCTAGAATTCATAACATAATCTAAATTTCACATCTATATAAACCTTTTTTAAATATTCATAATAATTCAAAGTAAAAGATATAGTGCTCAAAATTGTAGAAATCACATCCTAATAATGATACTTAACAAAAGAATTTAGCATGAATCCAAACAAAAACTTTATTCACCACAAGCTAAGAATTCAAGACAACTAGTTATCATCATTGGATAAAGAAATTATTGAAAATACAAATTAGCACAACTTTACTCTACATTTTTAATATTTGAACAAATAATAATTCATTTACCAACTAATCATAAATTATTTATAAAAATAAATTTACATATAAATAAAATTAAATCTAAAACTTCCACAGAATATTCATCACCAGAAAAATAAATTCACCCCCTATACTTAAACTAAGCATTGTCCTCAATGTTAAAAGAAAATAAATGAAAGATAAAGAATACTCCCCTGAAGGTTGCATGAATCTGGTGAAGCTCTAATCCTCCTCTTCATTCTTATTATCATCTTCCTCATTGTCACTTATAAGGGGAATTTTTGTTTTTCTTCTTAAATGTACCTAAAAAATAAAAAAATTGTTAATAATTTAATAATTAAATAAAAATAAG
>NW_018397262.1:1783208-1791444 GCF_002168275.2 Theobroma umbraticum
GAAAGTAAGTTAGAGTGCTTGGGTTACCTCCCAAGAAGTGTTTCTTTATAGTCACTAGCTTGATTATGGCACCCCTTTCTACACTACTTTATACAACTCAAGACTTTCTTTATTAACCTTAACTGCTCTAGTAAGCCCACTATAAATCTCGATAACATCATAAGGATGAATCTTTGCCACCTTGAAGGTTTTCCCCTAATATGGTTTAAGATTCCATTGGCAAAAGATGGAGTTGTGAATCAGAAAATACTACTCGCTGTCCAACCACAAAATCAAGATGACTAGAAAGTGGTGGTGGTTTTGTCCCAAGAGTTGGCATTTGCTTTATTGAAGGTGGTAGACTAGGCTTACCTTTACCCTCATTAACTAAATCCACTTTATAGCAACTATCTATATAAGGATACTGAGTTGCATTGAACAACTTAAATACCACTTCCTCTTCTCCAACTTTGAAAGTTATTTTGCCATTCTTCACATCAATAATTGCTCCAACTATATCTAAGAATGGTCTTTCCAAAATAAGAGGAATTTTAACATCATTCTCAATCTCGAGCACAACGAAGTCCACTAAAATGTATAAATGCCCAACTTTAAGCAAAACATCCTTTATAATCCCAACTGGGTGTGTGATTGTTCTGTTTACTAATTGTAAGTTAACTATAGTAGGTTGTATCTCTTGAAATCTAAGTTTTCTAGCAATAGACAAAGGCATTATTGAAACACTGGCACCTAAATCACATAAAGCTTTAGAAATTTTAAAACTACAAATAGTGCAAGGAATAAAAAAACTCCTTAGATCTTTAAGCTTTGGTGGAAGCTTATTCTAGTTTATTGCACTGCACTCTTCAGTAAGTGCAATTGTCTCAAACTCTTCCAATTTCCTTTTTTCGGCCAGGATGTCTTTCAAGAATTTAAGATAGCTTGGCATTTGTTCTAAAGCTTCAGCAAAAGGAATATTAATTTGTAGCTTTTTAAATACCTCAAAAAGTTTCTTGAATTGTTTGTCAAGTTTTTTCTTTTGAAAACATTGAGAAAAACGTGGAGGAGGTGTAGGAGTAAATTTTAATTGTGATTTTTCTTTTGAATTTTCAACAGATTTTTCAATCACAATTTCTTTCTTAAAAACGTTTTCAATTTCTTTCTCATCAAATTGAATTGAAATCATAGAATTTAAAGCTTTACTACTTACCTCTTTTCCATTACGGAGAGTAATTGCCATACAATGTTCCTTACTTTCTCTTCTTAGGTTAGGTTTAATATCACTTGGTAAGGTACCATAAGGTCTAGTATTTAAAGCACGGGTAAGTTAGCCCACTTGTTCTCAAGATTTCTTATTGAATTTGCTTGATTTTGAATGGAGGCATTAGTCTTTGTCATAAATGCATCAATTTTTATTATGAATGCATCAGTCTTTGTCATGAATTGCATGAATATATCCTCCATTGAAGGCTTTTTCTCTTGTGTAAGGGCTCTAGATGGACATCCAAGAGGAAAGTTTGACTTAGCTACCAATGAAAACCCTTGGTTGTTATTCTATGAAAAATTAGGATGATTCCTCCAACCAGGATTATAAGTGTTGGAATAAGGATTGCTCTATTGCCTATTTCCAACAATTTGACAAGACTCATAATAGATGGGACAATTATCATTGGAATGTCTTTCCCCACAAAATTCACATGTCATAAAAGAGTTCTGAATAGCATTAACCCTCAGTGTATCTTTTTTCATTACGAAAGAAGGCAATTGTATAGAAACAGTGTTTATCACATTTAATTCAAGAATTCCAGCAATTTTTCTATGGGTGGAAGATCGTACTAAAATCCAATCTCATGCCTAGGGCCCCTTGTAATTTCCTCCAAAATTGGCTCATGAATTGCGGTCCTCTATTGAACACTATCATTATCGGAATACCATATAGCTTCACAATCTCATTAATGTAAATTTGGGTATATCGAGCTACTCCATATTTAGTCTTGATTAGTAAAAAGTGAGCTAACTTAGTCAACTGATCAATTATCACCCAAATGGCATCATAGCCACCTCTAGCTCATGGTCAACTCATTACAAAGGCCATGGCTACATATTCCAACTTCCACTTGGGTATCAGTAATGGTACTAGCAGTTTTGATGGTCTCTGATGCTCAACTTGCATTTGTTGGCAAGTCAAACACTTAGAGACATACTTAACCACGTCTCTGTTTAATCCTGGCCACCAATACACAAACTTCATATCATGATACATTTTGGTGGCTCCAGGGTGTATCGCATAGGCTACCACATGCACCTCTTCCAAAATCTCATTCTTTAAATTACCTATATTCGGTGCATAGACTCATGATCTATATCTTATCAAACCATCTGTGCCATGCACAAAGTCTCAAGTTTTATCTTCACTCTTATTTTTGAATATTTTTATCAAATATTCATCTAGATTTGAGGCATCCTTAATTTGATCTAATATCATTGGTCAAACTTTAAAGTGCGCCAACAAGGCGTTCAATTGATTAATCTCTATATACTCCCATATTGCCTATATCATATAAACTCTACACCAAAGATCGTCTCTCCACAGTCACATGTGCCAAACTCCTCATCGACTTCTAGCTTAAAGCATCACTACCACATTCACCTTGCCAAGATGGTAAGGTATAGTGTAGCCATAATCTTTCAATAACTCTAACCACCTACGTTGCTTTAAATTGAAATATCTCTGCTGAAATATATACTTCAAGCTCTAGTGATCTGTATTTCACAAGTCTTTCCAAACAAAAAATATCTCTAAATCTTTAAGGCAAATATGATCACTGCCATTTCTAGATCGTGCGTAGGATAATTCCATTCATGCCTCTTTAATTGTTGTGAGGAGTATGTTATAACCTTCTTGTGTTGCATTAACATACAACCTAATCTAACTTGTGATGCATGCAATACACGGTGTAGCCTCCAAATCCACACGGCAAGCCTAAAACAAATGCAGAAGTGAGGCAAGCTTTAAGTCTTTGAAAACTGGCCTGACAAGCATCAAAGTAATCTGATTTGACTCATTTTTGAGTCATTCTTGTCAAAACGGATGCGATCTTAGAGAACGATTGCACAAATCATTTGTAAATCCTTCTGAGCCCAGAAAACTTCTAACTTCAGTTATAGACATTGACCTTGGCCAATTCTCCATCGCTTCCACCTTATTAAAATCCACTTGCACCCTTTGCTTAGACATAACAAGTTCCAAGATCTGTAACACAATTCTTAAATGTTGTGCATGTTCTTCCAAGCTCTTAGAATACACCAATATATCTTTTATGAATATGATCATAAATTTATCAAAAAACACCTGAAAGACCCAATTCATTAAATCCATAAATGCTGCAGGTGCATTAGTGCGTCCAAATGACATCACTAAAAATGCATAATGTCCATATCGTGTGTGAAATGCTGTCTTAGGTATATCACATCCTTTTATTCTCAACTAGTGATACCTCAAGCACAAATCAATCTTAGAGAAGAACACGACATCCTGCAACTGATCAAAGAAATCATCAATCCTAGAAAGTGGATATTTATTCTTCACTATTACCTTATTCAATTGCTAGTAGTTAATACATAACCAAAAGCTACCATTTTTCTTCTTCACGAATAGTATTGAAGTTCCCCAAGGTAAAACACTAGGATGAATAAAACCCTTATCTAATAAGTCTTCTAGTTGCTTAACTCAACTGGTGCCATTCGATGAGGAGGTATCGAAATTGGTTGTGTACCCAGAATCAAGTCAATACAAAATGCAATCTCTCTCGATAGAGGCAATCTAGTTAATTCATGTGGAAATACATCCGAATACTCACTTATTACTGGTACAAAATCCACATTCCTTTCTTTCATCGAAGCATTTCTTGTCATCACCAAGTATCCTTGGCTTTCTTGCCTTGGCATTGATCTAGCGACTACATATGATACAACTTCCATATATACTGGGCTACCCTGTCCATATATCACAAATGAGTTCCTCTAGGAATTTAAACTTCACCAATTTATGGTAACAATCTACCTTGGCAAAACAGGATGCTAACCAATCCAAACCCAAAATCACATCAAAGTCCATAATTAGCAACAATACAAGATTTGCTAGCGTATTCTTGTCCCTTTTGTAGACTACACGGGATTTATATACATACTCTACCAAAAATGTCTCCTTTAAAGGAATGGTCATAATTAAAGGTTCCTCCATGTTATTACAAAATTGGTTTAAATTTGACACAGAGTGCAGGGACACAAAGGAATGTGTCGATATAGGATCAAACAAAACTAATACTTCAATACCACATATAGGAAGTGTACTTGTGACCACTGCATTGGATGTCTGAGTATCTTGTGGTATCAAAGCAAATACACATGCTTAACCTTCATTTTCCTTACCTGGTTGAGTCGATCTACCGCGAGATGATGAGGCGAGACCTTTGCCATTGTCACTTCTGGCATTCTTCCCAAACTACGTCTTTCCAAACATGGTCATCTCCACTTATCTCACATAAACCATGGTCACCCTCTACTGACCACCTGTGCATTGGACAATCTTTCATTAAATGCCCAGTCTGACTACATTTGAAACATAATCTTATTGCCCTTTGGATAGTCCACCATGCACCTTACCACTATAGTTACACAAAACACCCCTTTATTTGGGACTCAAATTAAATGCTCCACTGGACTACTCTCATCTAGTTGGTAGGTTAAATGAATCACTATTTTTCGATGGCCTACACATGGGAGTAGTCCCTTCACGACTCTAATGGTGTATAAATGTGGGACTCTTAGTTATGCTAGAATCTTTTCGACCCTGATGGCCTTTTATCTGAGATCTTCGACCCTTACTTCTTTCAATTCTAGATTCTAATCTCCTAGTTTCAATCATTCTTGCCACATCCACCACTACAACATATAAGGCAAACCTTTGAGTGGCCAACACCTAAAACAGCAGCATAATTAATCCTTGAATAAATCTCTTGATCCTTTTCTATTCAGTTAGGACCAAGTCAGGAGCATATCTCCAGAATTAAGTGAAGCAGACATCATACTCCATCATCGCCATATCTAGGGTTTATCTAAAAGTCTCAAACTCTTGTGCCTTTGCGTCTCTCATGTTTTCAAGTAAGAAGCAATCTAGAAAAGCTTGGATAAATTCTTTCCATGTTATCGAAGATGACCCTAATGGTCTATTCCTTTTAAATGTAACAAACTATATCCTAGCCATATCATTCAATCTAAAACCCATTAATTCACTGACCAATGTGTGGAGCATCCTAAAGCTAAACAAATGCATTCCATGTTTTCCAAAAATCCTTGTGGATCTTCCTTTGCATCAGAACCAGCAAAAGACAGAGCTTAAACTTTATAAAATCTATCAATGTAACCTTAATAGCCTATCTCTAAGGTTCACATTGAGGCACATAAGCCAGATCTTGTGAACTAGAATCAACCCATTCCTTATATGGTACTTCACTTCTATTGCGAAACTCAGCAAATTCATGAGCCAAACTTTGTAGCCCTACTGCCAAGTTTTCAAGGATGACACCTCCTTTTGTAGGGTAGTCAACCTCGATTCCCACATTTTGCTCACCAGTGTACATATAACTTGGATTCACAATTTTGAGTACATCTCATTCCCTTACTCATACCTCTACTCCTTGACATGGACGCTCATGGTGGTTCCATAAGCTCATTTAAGGCATCTTGCTTTCTGGTGGCCCTCGTGGCAGCTCTCGTCTTAGGTAGAATCTTGTATGCAGATGAGGCAAAACCATGTTCATAATCACAATTCCAAAATCCAAAAGGTAAGCTTACTAAAACTTTGGGGATTCACGCAGCCATCTATCCATAATTAGAGCTCTAGTCACCAACCATGAATAAGACTCAACACTAATCCTCGACTCTCCACTAACAGACATAATCTCACGTACGACTCTTTAGCCTAACTGCTCTAATACCTACTTTTTCACAACCCAAACCCAAGGGCCATGACTGGCACACGAGCCTAACAAGCAAGCATTTTAAACCCAAGCAACCTTCAGAGTTCATATACAAGCATGCATAGGCCAAGAGATTCAATCATCAGATATTTATAATAAATCCGAGTAAAATACAGCATTCCTAGCTTGATTTCGATACAAATATTAATAAAGCCCTATGTTGGCCATCCAAACTAGTTCATATATATTAACTCTTGATACACAATATAATATGGCACTCAATGCCTACACACATTATCCACAGCAGAAGGCTTTAACTGACTTAGCAAAGTGACCAAAATGGAGAACTTACTATAAGCCAAAATCAATCTATCACTAGATGACCTTTACAACACAGCTCTGTGGCTTATTTATCTACACATGGTATATAAATGGGTGAGTACTATAATACTTAGTGAATGGTGAAAATAAACAAAATATATATAGAAATTATATGCTTTTTCAATGCAATTAGATATTCTAGCAAACATCTTCAACAAAAAGGCATATCATTATCCCTAAATCTTTAATATGAGGGCATATCATCATCCTTAATGTCTATAAAAATCATCACACATAATGTTAGGCTCACCCTTGAAGTCGACCAAAGTTATTCAAATCATTCTCCATGTCATACTCTAATCATCAAAGTATCACATCAAAATCATATCACATTTATCTAAGCCTCTCCATAGCTATTTCACATCATATGCAAATCAAATCAATGAGTGGTCCTCCCCTGTACATAATCGAATCACGCACGATGGCCAACCATTGGAGAATCACATCATGCTCAAGGTAAAACCACTAATGGAGAAATAGATCACATGTGCTAAAGTAATAGGCAGAGAACAGATCACGCACAGAGTCAAAACAGCTAGCGGAGAATAAATCATTGATCAGAGTAATCTCCCAAAGTCGACATCAGTGAAAGTAATCTCAACAGATGGCATCAAAGCACTGCATGTGGGAATCATAGGCGGGATCAATGCCACCATCCCTACTTACCACCATCCTTACAAGCACACAAATAGTCACAGGGGGATAAAACCACAAATCAAATGAACTTCTGGAATTCATTCCTCATATGGGAATACTAATCCACAAATAACGCCATTATGCCTTTATCATTCACAATTTCCTTATCAAACCTTAATTCACATTTATCGAGCTTTAATCGTCTTAAGCTCAATTAGGTTACAAAAGCCTTTGAGTCTCCAATATATCATTCAATCAAATCATCTCACATATCATTCACCTTGGGTAATCTACTCCTAAAGTTTCATCATAGCCTCTAGACATCCTAGTCTAGGTGCACACAGCATAAACCACTTATATGGCTCATATTCCACCGTAATCACACACAATTCACATATATACAAATGCACAAATATCATTCTCTAGCCTAGGTTCATTTGCCTAGGCATACGTATTTCATTCTAATACTAGTGCAGTGCATCTTTCATGCATCATGCATTACATGCATATTAAGCTAAACCCACTCGCCATGATAATAGGAGGCACTCCCTACCAAGCTTCGATCCTTAGCTTCCAATCATCGTCTAGCTAGCCAATTAGTTGATTTAACTCCATTTCCCCCTTCAAACATATGAGAACCTCAAAAGGTTAATTATTCCTGGCTTTCGAAAAATGTCAACTTTTCACATAATTAACTAAATCTTAGCAATCTAACTATTTAAGCTCAAATATTTCATTAATGAGTTAAACTCATATCTTAAGAGTTAGATTGCATGATTCTTAGCTCCCAAATTCCTTAACCCAAGCCAAAGAAGGAAAAATACCAAATTTGGAGAAAAGTCAGATTTGAAGTAAGTAGCCAATTAAATTAGAAAATAATCAGTAAAAACATTAAATCTTACCTCCAAAATGGTTTTTCAAGCTCCAAATAGCTTCAAATCACTTTAAAAATCTATTTAGGGCTCTAAGGCTTTGAGTTTCTAGAGAGAGAGAGAGAAAGATTTGAAAAAAAAAGTTAGGTGAAATGGCCCGAAATTTCTTTTTATTTTTACCTTTCCTCTCTGACATATCGATACATATATTCACTCCAAATTAAGGTAAATGTATCGATACATTTTGACAATGTATCGATACATTCGCCTTAATTTTGAATGAATGTATCGATACATTGGGGTAATGTATAGATACATTTTAGGCAGAATGGCCCTAGGTGCTTTCTGCTTTAAATGTATCGATACATTTGGATAATGTATCGATAC
>NW_018397262.1:1791454-1823272 GCF_002168275.2 Theobroma umbraticum
TGTATCGATACATTTGGATAATGTATCGATACATGTTCATCTTTGGCCAAATCTATCGATACATTGAGAATGTATTGATAGACTATGCTTCTTAGGGCCTTTATTGTTCATCCTGGCATGTATGTATCGATACATTGGGGTATGTATCAATACCTTCACCCTTGTAAGTAGTTCTAAGTCACCCCAAAACTCCAAAAATCCAAATTTAACACTCCAATATTATTCTTGGTCAATATTAGACTCAATTCATTCAGTTAAATTAATCTTATACATATAAATTCACAATCATGACATCAAACTTAGATTAAACCTCAAACTATGAGATTTATCATGTTTTTTCCTTAAAATTTTCCTAAATGTCCATATGTACACTGTTAAACACTTAACATACATATCATATCATCAAAGTCCTCAAGACTCCACATATTTCTTAAATCATTCTTAGTTTACATCAAAAATTGAGAGTGTTACATTTACTATGAAGAGGTATAACTTTACTTATTCAAATTTGCTCTTAATGCTTTTGATTGTCTGGCCAACAATGAACTAATTTGCTAATCTAATTGAGACTCGACAGATATATTTTAGATTGGAATAAAGTTTGAAAGGATATGTTTACGTCACTTAGGTATCTAATTCACAATTAGGTTAACATATGCCAAATACCATGCATAGCCAAATTACAACACTAGCTTAATGAACCTTATTTAATTGATTACTATAGACATATAGTGACCCAATTAAGTTAGGTATTTGTGCAAGCATATCGACAGAGACTTATACATAGCTTTGGATTCTAGGTTAGTAAAACCACTCAGGAATAAACCCTAATCTTAAGTTTTAATCTAATGATTTAGTGAATTTTTGTTTCTATTAATTAATTTAGTGTTTGCTTTATTTAGTTTTAATTTATTTTCTAAACCAACAAGTTACTTAAATAAGATTAGTTTGTTATAATTTAAGTACTTAGTGAAGATTTAGGAACAAATCCTTATGGGATACAATTCTAGACTTACTGTCTATATTACTTGTTTGATACATATACTTGTATGTGCAAACTTGACAACAACTAGCTGTTTTCCTTTTGAATTTTGTGTCTAACTATCATCCATAATCGAGTATAGAAGTTCTCTAGTCCATTCTATTCCAAAAAGCTTGTATTTTACTCATCAAACCTAGGAAGGTCGACTAGCACTATTCTAGGGTCAACTATATATCATCAAGAACGTCTATGGCACTATTCCATGGTCAACTATAAGCTTTATAAGGTCGACTAAGGCTGTGTGTTTTTCAAGTTTTCTTACCTATTCTCACCCGTTCTTACATAGGATCGATTTGCTTTTTTCTAGAATCCATTGGAGCTTTGTTTCTTCAAGATTCCTTGATATTTTAGCATGTAACTTCGGCCATATCTTCCTTGTGATCAAATGTTAAGGAACTATTGAGAACAACTAAGTTTCTTGGCTTGGAGAAAGCTTGGTGTAGTGTAGATTAATGATCTTTAAATGCTTTAGGATTAATTTCACTATTGAGAACTTATCATGCAACTTCAACATCTCAAAAGTAAATGTTAAGAGTG
Organism: Theobroma umbraticum; assembly: GCF_002168275.2. NCBI lineage: Eukaryota > Viridiplantae > Streptophyta > Magnoliopsida > Malvales > Malvaceae > Theobroma > Theobroma umbraticum. The sequence continues at coordinate 1,793,034 of NW_018397262.1, forward strand.
GTCATAAATAATAGAACTCTTTTAAGCAAATTTAACACTAATACAATTAAGTCATTCAAGCTTGTAGAACAAGTGTGTGATAATTCAATAGCTTTCGGAGTTGACACAACTAAAACAATCAAGCTTGTAATCACGTAATAACAAATGTATGAGAGCTAGATCATTTCAAGAATTTGTCAAGGATCATTCAAATAATATTCAAGAAAATTTGATCATTTTGTCATAATCAAAATTATAATCATTTTAAAGCTCATAATCAAAACTATAATCATTTTAAAGCTAACAGGATGATTAAACCATCTTTTTGAATTAGACTTTAAAGAATTATTGAAGACCATCATGAGGTAGTATGTGATAAATGGTGTTCTAATATTGGCTTCCAACCGATGTGGGTTCAAGGTTAGGTGGATAGTGTATAGTCAAAATTAATGTCTTTCATAGTAAGAGACCTAAGTTACAAAAATTCTATATAAGGTTAAAGTCACAATTGACCAAAGAGTTAGTAAGGAGACTATGGGATCGAATAAATTAAGATATATATATATATATATATATAAATGTGCTACTATTAGAAATGATCTTATTACATTAAAGGAACAAGAACAGCTCCCATCGTGATGAGACGCAATAATTGAGTAATAGTTGGTACTCAGAGTTTATGACTATAAGCTTATGCAACTATGTTTGGAATGATGTTTGAAAAAGATTCATGATTTTGAGTTGATTCGATGTTGTCGAGATTTTGAGCTAACTCCATATCAATAAGTTAAGAAAACTTGTTATGATTTACTTCATGAATACCAATCTAGATCCTTTTAACCAAAACCACATTCTTCTCACACTCCAGCATAAACACCATCTGTTAAAGCATTAAGTCAACAAAATAAGTTTTTCTAGTTGGTTTTGTTTCGTAGTTCTTTTTATATTGATGTGCATGTGAAATTAGAATTAGATTATTATCTAAATGAGCAAATTTTTCTATGCATTGGGTTTTATTTTTTATATATTCTGAAGTGGTGGAAGACAAATGGGATAAAGTATTCCACATTGCAAATGATTGTCAAAGACTTTCTTGTTATTCCTATCTTTATGGTTGCATTCGATCTAACCTTTAGCACTATTGGAAGAATGGTGAGTTGCTACTATAGTAGGCTTCACCTAGACAATTTGGAGGCATTTATGTACGCCTAAAATTGGTTGAAAAGTAAATAAAAGGTAAACATTGTACTACTTATTATATTTTTATTTCATTTACTTTATATATAAAAAAAAGATCTATTACATCTCATCTTAAAAGTTACATAATTTGCATCTTTTGCATTTGTGTAGGATCATGTTCAGCTGTAAGTTCAACTTGATATTGACGTTGAGGAAGATGAATGATTTTTCATGTTGTTCAAAAACTAAATCATTTGTTATTTAATTATAGATGCCTTTTTATTTGTTTTTAGTTATTTAAATTGCTATTTGGTTTATTTTAAAATTTTCAATTTTAATGCTTGATCGTTTATATAAATTTAAATTATTAGTAAATTGTGATTTTAGATGTGAAATAAATTTCTTCCTTATTCAGGTTCGGGTTTGGATTCAGATTTGGCTAATTAATAAGATAGCCATAAATAGATAAAAAAAAATTTGCTTGCATAATCGTGTATTTAACGATAGTGTCCAAGTTATTAAGATACGAGTTCGAGTATCATTCTCAAATTTTACATGCATATTTATAAGTAGTGGCGGAGCCAAGATTTAATGCTTGGATTGGGAGGGGGGGGCCAAGATAATATTTATAAAACAATCATACTAGATGTTCAATATTTGACAAAAACGTAAAGTAACTTAGATGGAAAAAATTCATCTGAAAATTATACAAATAAGTCCAACTACTTGTTAAATACAAAATAAAAATACTTTTTTAACAACTATTACATGCTAAGATTGAGTATCTTTAGTCCCTAAGTCTACTAAAACCAATTATTGACTAATTGCAGTGAGAGCATCTCACCAAACAAAAGCATTGTTGTAGGGATAAAACTATAAAATTATAAAATAAAAAGGCAAGAGTATATTATGAAATTTTAAAACTTTGAGGAGCAGGAGGCACTTACTAGCTCCCCATTCCCTCCACCACTTTTTATAAGGTTCAAGTGCCCTATCAATTAATAGGATTTAAGGTAAAGTACCTCAAAAACTATCAGGTACCTCAAAAAATATTAAGTACCTTGTTTGGTGACTTCCCCGTTGAACAACAAAGCCTCCAGAGTTCAACAAATAAATCGAAGAAAGAAAATTTGAAGAATCGAAGCTTCTCCAAAGTTCCAACTTACAAATTCCAAAGGAAGATCAGAAGCATAAAGTCTCCAAAATTCCAAAAGGCATGATTTAAAAGAAAAGGAAGATTTTAAAGAGTTAAGATTTCTCGAAAGTCTCAACAACCAAGCTATGAAGAATTGAAGAAATTTTACAAAACATCGATATTAGGTTTCAAGATTTTTCAAGAAATTGCTCTTTGATCGTATTCCTGTCCAAGGAAGGAGTTTAATTTTTGCTTGTTTAGAATCAAGTCAAGAAAACCCTTGAAGTGGATTTTTATTGAAATATATAATAAAAAAATTATCTTTCATTTGTAAAAAATTTTCAGAGAGTATACTTGTAAGTTTGATCAATAAAATCGTTAATTATTTGTCTTCAAATTTTCTTATCTCATTTTCAACATGAAATTTGTATATACATATATAATTAAAAGGTGGGCATGTATGGATCCACGCTTTTCATTAATATGACACAAAATTATTACCAAAAAAATAATGGATCCATGTATGCTAATGTGACTTATTTTTAGGATGTGTGAGTTCTTGATTTGTCCTATAAGCAGACGTGGTAGGAATTGTCCAATTTATTATAACACCATTTATTGTCTTTAACTATCAACTGACTTCTAAACCATAACATTAAATTAAGATGGAACTTAGACCAAAAAGTAGCTGTCTTATTAATAGATTTGGTTCGTCTTTATGATCATTAAAATTAGTTCAACTAAATAAAACTCCCAACATTTATTATACACACGGAATATGCGACGAATTGGTAAACGGGAGTTGAGGTGTCTATGGGAACAATTAATGAGTAATGGCATTAGGTTAATTTGATCAAAACTTGGTCCTATCTATAATTAATGTTTGGCTTGCGCCAAACGAAAATCACAAGTTTGGTTGTGTATCATGTGGAAGAGCACGTGTGTGTGTGTGAATTTCTCTGGCAAAGTTTGCCCTCTAGATCTTATGTAAGAGGGTATACATGAGGAACTAAAGCTCAGATCACAATCAAGAGATATCACAAAGATGATCATTTTTCATTTGCCTACCATCACAATTCATCATCATCATTTATTTGCAAGATATTATGATGATTTTCAAATGAATCCCATTTATACACATAGTATATAGTATTGATTAAGAAAAAGTAAATATCAAATCTTTTTTCCATCTCTAGTCATAATTTTGAAAGCGAGAGCATGGTTAGAGTGATCATTGTATGCCAAACTCAATATGAATTGAAGAAAAAAGTATAATGCTTGCAAAGCCCTCATACTATTTAGAATTTTTTAAATAAATCCTTATTCTTCTATTTGCATTTAGTCAAATTTTTGTATGAGTCAAATAAGCTCTTTAACTAGCAATTGACTAACTACTATTAGTCAAAATACCATTTACTATTTTATGCCTGAATGACATTGATGTGCAGGGTAAAAAATACCACATGATAATGTAATTATCCATTATGACATGTCAGCATCTCATGTCAACATCATATAACTAATAACAACTATGTAATTATTAGTCATAAAATTTTTTTAACATGAAATAAAAGTATTATGATTTGATTGAATGCAATAAAAGAATAATAATTTATTTAAATTTTTTAAAATAATTTAAATATTTTTTTAGATATCATGTTTTTAAAAAAAAGTGTTAACTTAAGTCCAAGGTACAAATTCTTAAAAATTGAGTAGTACCTTTTTTATATTCAAAGAATAGGGAGGACAACTATTGCGGCATTATAAATGTGGATATAAATCTAAAATTTCTTGTAAACCATGCCACATGACCTTGGCATTTAAGAAAGTGGGGTTGGGGTTCTGTATTGCTACTATCAATGACCAAAATGAAAATCAAGTTATGTCCTAACTTTAAAGCAGTCCCTAACATTGTAACTACATTAACGTCACCACCTAGGAGTCTTTAAATTTTCATATATTGACACAATCAAGTTAAATCTAACTAAGCACAACAAATCGACTCTATCCAAGGGGATATCGAAAATTTTTTATTTAATGGGTACTTTAAGTCAAAATTGTAATAAATTAGATTTTGTGGATAAATAATATTTTCAATTAATTTTTTACTCGGTAAACATATTCTACTAATCTATTGATTTTGATTTTAAGTTTTAGTTTTTTTAGGTAAAAATTGTGACAAACTTCACTTAAGAATTAATGTACTTAATTACCGTTAAATGAAAATATCTTTTGAACTGATAAATTTAATAAATCCCTTTAAATACGAATGAACCAGGTTCCTTATTTAAAGTGTTAGGAAACTCTATGTACCATGTATTGTAGTTGTCAACGAAATTAAAATACTTAGTTCAACTAAATATAACTCTACCATTTATGATAACATTTATGATGCATTAAATATATACATATACGAAACTGTGCCCACAATAAATTATCGAGAATTTCTGGTCTATATAAGCTAATATTGAATGAGGAACCATTATTTGTTGGCCTCATGTAAAAATTGGCCCTTTTTTTGGACAAAAAATTTGGCTGGTTGAATTTTTTTTTTTCCAAGCATTATTCTATCAAAATTTGCAAAGTACAAACTGCTACTGTTATGCAATTTGAATAATTTTGCTCCAAAAATCTGTATTTTACGCTTAAAAAATAGTTCTATTACATGCAATATTATTTGGGTTGCCATTAAAAATGGGAAAATGTTAATCGATACCTATTGTTAATTATTAAGATGATTATAAATAAAAAAAAGAATAGGTGTTTATGGGCATTTGTTTTCTTCTAATTAATGTATTGTCTCTACTTGAATTGGATGAAAAATAATTTAAAAAAAAGTGCATTAAATGTAAGAATCTTTCCTAAGTAGTATCTAACTGTCCTTAACTAGAGCCTAAAATATAATTTCAAGAATACTTTATCATGATCAATATGGCCTAATGTTGGAGTAATGAAACATTTAACATTTTCCATTCCTTTGTTGCACATGTACCTTTGAGAATACTGCACCCATTAACGGACTCTTAAAAGTAATTCCAAGAACACTTTATCATTATCAATTTGGCCAAAAAATGTGGAGTGATAAAGCATTTTCCATTAGCTTGTAAATGGTTCGATATCTGAAGAGAGAAAGACAAATATGAAGGGAGTGTACGTAAATAATATAAATATTCAGACCCATATATGTGTTTCTAGACTCTTACCATTTCCCTTTCCAGTACGATGAAACGCAAAGAGACTGCTTTCTTTCAAGTTTCTCAAGTCCCATAGCTAGAAAGAAGAGATACAACTATTTGAGACAATGGAAATGCACTACTTCAATGGAATACACATCAACCTCGGACATCCTATAACATAAATTTAGCAAGGGCATGTGCAGAGTTCATTGTCAGTGACCAAGGCTTCCCAGCCTTATTCCTTGTTTCATCTATTAAATTAAACACCATTATCAAGGGAATTGAGTCTCTTCACCACTTCCTTTCCTTGCATCTCCCTCAACCTCAACGAATTCAGCAGCTAGTTATAATAATGCTTTAGTTGCTGCCTTACCTTTGCTGTCAAAAGGTCCACTAACCATCCTTCTTTAAAGGCAGCAGTCGCAACAACATCCCCTACATGAGGTAGGAATTAATGCAGTTGTCTCAAAGTATGTTAAACTGAACAACGATCGAGCCTTGTTCAATAGAACTATATGTTAGTAGAAATCAATTCATGGCCAAGAAACAAGAAGACTTGTGCTTCAACTAGGTTTGAAAAATTAAATTAAACACTAGAATCAAATATACAAAATTATTTTTATGTATACAAAGAATACCCGGATTCAAAGCCCGGGCTTCGAGTTTTGGTGTGAGGGTTTTCAATTTTGAGAGTGTGAGATTCTGAGATTGGTTTAATTTGATGCTTTTTATACTTGTACTTCACTAAAATTATAATGGATCGTTTTTCTCTTGTCAGTTGATACAAATAAAGAGTATCGAATCTCATTAAAAGTTTTTAACATAGTATTTTAAAAAATCTCTAAACTATTTAGAAAAATTCAAATAAACTCTTATTTTTTATTGTATTCAATTAAACTTTTATACTTTTTTTAAACCAAATAAGTCTTTATATTTTTATTTTGAACTAAATAAGCCCTTATAATTAATGATTGAGTTAGTCAAAATAACATTTATCATTCTATGTAATGTAGTGCTGATGTGATATACTAACATCTCATGATAGATGATAAGATATCATGTTAATGTCGAATGATCGCAAGATCATGTGATATTTTTCATTCTCCACATTAGTGCCACATCAATGCCATGTGTGCATTTTGACTATAAGCAACTAGTCAACCATTAATCATAAAGATTTATTTGATTCAAAATAAAATTACAAAAGCTTAATTGAATGCAATAGAAAAATAAGAATTTATTTGAATTTTTTTAAATAGCTCAGATTTTTTTTTAGTGTTATTTCAAATTTTTTGTCGTTGATTTTTGTTTTTTTTTTTTATGTGTGCTTTTGGTTAGATGATGGTTGGTATGCTTCATACTAATATGTCCCAAATATAAAGTTACAAAAATTATTTTAAAATCATAAAATGGATCTTGGTTGTAGGATCTTTTGAAACACGCATTGTCATGATACCCCTTCCATGCATTTTGAATTTTATTCTTCTATCCCAAATGGATATATATTATAGATAAGCCAAAATGCACCCAAGGTAGCCAAAGGTTTTTACAATATTCCATTTAAGTCCCTAAAATTTAATATTTGTTCCAATTCAATCATCAGCAGTAATTAATGGTTATATTTCATCTTTTGTCAATTTAAGATTGACCAATTTTAGATGTAGTATGCTGACATGCCAATACCGTATTTTTGTTTTTCATATTTCATTTTCTTATTTTGTTTCCATTTTCATTATTTCCCTCTTTTTTTAAGTCTATTTTTCTTCTCCTTTTGTAGTTTCTCCTTTCTTCTTTTATCTATTGGCATATCTACCTTAGCAAGGCTAAATCTAATCCTTTGTTTTTTCTTGGCTCCATTCAGCTTGTTGGGGGCTGAATTTGACCCCGGCATGCCAAAGACACCAGGAGAGGTGAAACATGGCCTTATTGCACCAACCTGGATCGGCCTGTCGCACTGGCAAACACAAGCTAAGCACATTTTTTAACCCTTTTGGCATAGACCGAGCCCGATTCTAACTCCTATCTTAACCGGCAACAGATTCTGTCATCACAGGGTGGGAGCGGAAAAGAAGAAAGGAAAATAATATCAAAAGGTTCAATTGATACGAATTGTAACGATAAAATAATTAAAGTTAGTTATTCAATAGGAATAATATAATGGTCAAGAAAAAAAAGAAAATACTATCAAAAGGTTAGGGATTATGATGCATTTTATCCGTTTGAATAAGCTAAAGCTTTCTATTCTTTACTATGTAAGACTTTATGTATAAATAATTTATGCTAATCCAAGATCTATCATAGTAATAATTTAAAACACAAAACGTACTTGATTTCTTATTCATAATTTAACAGCAGAAATAATATTGATCAGATTAACTACAAGTATAATGTACTAAGATCTTCCTCTCCTTTTCTTAATAACTCTCTAATTGGTAAGATCTTTATATTGTTATAGACAAGAAAGGGGACTTAATCTTACTTTTTACACAACGAATGTATATCTAGTTCCATCTATCATAAGATTTAGAGTTTCTTACACAAGCCTACACTTCAAGCCCATAGATAGTATTGGAGTTTAATGCGCTTCATTAAATCATATTATGAACTATAATATTGTCTCTTAATCTAGATCAAATTATCTTAACTTGATTTTGATGAAATACAAAAACAAATAATGTAAATTCACACATTGATTTTATTAGAAAATCTAACATAGTAAGCTAGTATCTTGCAAGAGCAAAGAAGAAGCAATAAAAGTGTTAAATTTCCAACTTTCAATCACTGTAATGATTTTAATTTTGTTTTCTTATAATAAAATTCATTTTGATAATATGGTACAATTGGTATAAATATGAAATAAAAATGTGATACAGACATTTGACGTAGCAACCATATATTTAATGATTTGGTTGGTCACAGTCATCATTGAAGTTAGTTCAACTAAATAAACCTCCAACATTTATGAGACGCATGGAATATATGATGGGAAGCCATTGTGTCACAAGCGGGGTTGACATGTCTCAAACAACCATAAAGGAGGAATACAAAGCACTTATACGTGGGCTTCACTTTCTTAGAAGGACTATTTCTTTGGATCAGAGACGGGGCACGTGTGCCCTTGGACCTCTCAGGTGAGTCCTAGTTTTGTATCTGAGGTGGGTCAGCTCTGATCACGAGGCTGAGATTAATTTGCAGCTATTTTAGCAGCACTTCACCATTAGACCTGTACACGGATCAAGTTGCCCCACAAGTCTCAGACTTTAGACATTATTCTTATTATTATAAATAATTATTTAATTTTAGAATATTAAAATATTAATATAAAATATTTTAATATTTTAATAATGAATATAATTTAAATAGGTAAGATGTGTTGAGTCGTCCAAGCTTAAGTCTTACATCAAGAATTCAGTCTAACTGATGTATACCTCTATTTACCATCTCAAAACTAATATATACAAAGAATTTAGAGTTACGTATGAATTATATTGAGAATGTCAATAAGAAACATAACGAATTAGGTAACAAAGGCATCATCATCAGCTTACTGGACAAAAAAGGAAAAGAAAACAAAGGCATCAACAAAAGAATAAAATATTGTATTAGTGTTAGGTGTTAGATTTTCCTATAAAATTAAAATGTAAACTTCTATTATTTATTTTTTGTATTTTATCAAAAATTGGTTAAGTTAATTTGGTTTTGTTAGAAATGTTAGCTCAATTATAATAAGGAAGTATCTAAGAGAGGGGGTGAATTGGATTTATAAAAATTCTTTTCAACAAATTAAACTTTTAATGAAGACATGCTTGAAGACGACTTTCTCAAATTTGTTTTTCACTTTAAAACATGCCAAAGGAAATTTAATAAGCAACTTAATGAGCACACAAGTTGAAAACAAATTTTCCAAACTCTTCAAAGTAAAACACACAAGTGTACAAGTGAAGAATAAGTAAGTTGTAGACAAATTTCTAAAACTTTTTCAAGATGAAATGAATAAGTTCAAGGAGTAAAAAGTAGAAAGAAAAGACACAAAAAAATTATAGAGGTTCTGGCCTCTCTATAGCTGCCTACATCCTCTCCCTTGGCAAGCTAAGGAGTTTCAAGTCCACTATGAAAAATAATTTTTAGGGTTCAAGCATAATCTTTACAATACCTTTCAAGGATCAAGCACAACCTATCAATGCAATACCTTTATAGATCAAGCACAACTTTCCAACATAATGCCTTTTATGGATCAATCATAACCCTTGCAACACTATCTTTTGGAAGCTAAGGTATAACTTTTTTCTTTCTAACAAGATTGAAGCAAATGTACTTCCTGAAAGAGGATTTTGCTAAGTAAATACAAAGTTGGAAGAGTATGATAATGATAAAGATGATTACAAAAGATGAGAATGAAGGCACAAATGAATTATAGCACAAGAAAGCTTAAAAGCTTGGTGGATGAATTGGATTTGCATGCTCTAGCTTGGTTTCTCTCCACTTTTTCTTCTTTTTCTTCATAAGGTTTGATTCTTATTCAAATTATGTTTTTCTCCACTCTTCTTACCTTGTAAATGTGTTGGAGAAGTCCTTTTTATAGTTGGAGAAGCTTTGGAGCCATTGGAGAAGGTTTTGTGAAGAAACTAGCCTTTTTTCTTTTGAATTTCGTGTGTAACGACTAGTTCTAGATCAAATGTATCGATATATTTTTAAATCTATTGATACTTTTGACCAAAGTATTAATACTTGTAGCCTAAAATATAGAAAATTCTTCTTTTTGAACCTAATTTGATGTCAAAAACGTAGACATTTCAAAAATCAAATGCAAAGGAGTTTTAAAACTAATTTAAACAAGTTTGAAAAAGCTATTCAAACAAATTCAAAAATCATTCAATCAATTCCAAAACTCATTCAAGTAATTTTGAAACTTTTCACATGGAAACATTTAGGCACTTCAAAACTTATTTAAAAAAAATTAAAAACTATTCAATCAAGTTCAAAAACTCATTCAAACAACTTCAAAAATTATTCAAAAAAATTCAAAAATCATTCAAGTAGTTTTGATCGTTTTTCACATTGAAACACTTATGCGCTTTAAAAGCAAATGTATGAAAGTTTTAAATATTAATAAATTAAGTTCAAAAACATATTCAAACAACTTCAAAAATCATTTAAACAAGTTCAAGGATCACTCAAACAAGTTCAAAGATCATTGAAGCAATTTTGATCACTTTTATCATTCCACAACTATAATCATTTTAAAGCTAATAAAGCTAACAGGTTTTAATAAAGGGACAAAATTATAGTCATAATTTAATCTAATAAAGTAGGTTTGACTCTAATGTTATATGTGAGCTTATTAGTGTAAGTACGTATAGGGAATCCTAAATTATATGATGAGTGGGACCATAAGCAGACATACATAAAGAAAAGTGGTGTCACATAATATCACTAATTTACTGAAATGTCAAAATTTTCTTCTGGTTATATTACTTATACTAGAGTTTTACATAGTTAATGATATTAACGAACCTAATAATTTTTTTACAATTTTGGAAGGAATGTGGTCAAAGACTCTAATCAAAGTAAGATTTATCAAAAAATAATTTATATATTATTATTTAAATAGTACCTAGAAAGACAAAAAAATTTCATTCTATAATTTAAAATTTTATTGCAAAAGTCAAAACCTAAACTACTTTCCCTATTCAATAATTTAAGTCCTACTCTTGAGACCCACAGCGATGCTTCCTCTTCTCATCCTTGGCTGCATATTTCACTCACTTAAAACAACGTGTTTAGGCAAACTTCACTTTAGCTATGATACCACTCAGAAAAATTCCTAGCTCCGTCCCTAAGTGGGACTAGGTATTCATCGTATAAAGGTAAGGTTAGGACTCTTCTCTTGGATATAAAAAATAGTAAGAATCTCACTCATTGGAGAATTGTAAATTAAGGAAGTGGAAGATCCAAGTGCATTGAATTCCAATAATTAATCTGGTTAGTATTGTTTTCATTGTCAAATCATGTATGCTTTACTTACTAAATTTCAACTATAGTAGATTTTGGATCAATATAAATTAATTATACATAAAGTTTAACATTTGATATCAAAGTAAACCATAGTTTGGATTTAGAAACCTTACGAATAATGCAATTAATTGTAGGTGCAAGTTACTTACATGAATTTATTAAAATTGCATATTACATCATAATTTATAATTCCCTTATGAATAGTGCAGCTACATCATAAATATACTTAGTTGATGATGTATTATCAATCATGTGGTTATTTGGTCAAATTATATCTACATAATTGAATGAAATCATGATTGAGAAATTGGATATGTCATTCAAAAGTGTGTCTTTATGATATACTAAAACTAATATATAGTATCATTCCACTCATTGCTACTTTATTGGACACCTAGATCATTCCATGTGTTATGAATTTTATTACTTAATTGGAGGTGGTAAAATTGTTGAGGCGAAATAACTAAGTTTTTAGAGTTATATATGATTGATAGTAGTTACACTCAAGATAGAGATAAATGAAAGCATAATGAGATTTAAGTATTCCAACACCTATATAGAAGGATAATGTAGCACATACACCAGTTGGTGAACAAAAGCAAGTTCAACTAGTTTTTTATGAGGTCCCTCAACATAAGAATATCGTCAAATAGATGCCACAAAAAAAATCCACAAGAGTAAGAAAGCTTACTCTTTTCTCAAACATTTATGAATTTTATCTTGGAAATTTTGATTATGATATTGGCCATGTAGTTGATACAATAACTCCTTAGAAGTTGTTTCTTGTTCTTAGTAAGATTTATGGTGGGATGCAATGAGGTACACGTACAAGATACAATATGTGTCACATAACAGTGTGTGGGTGCTTATTGAGCTAAAGAAAGGTTGTAGACCCGTTGGTTGTAAATGGGTGTACAAGATCAACAAAGATTTCAAAAGGAAGTCAAAGGAAGATTGAGAGGTTTAAAGCCAAAACAGTTTTCATCGGTTTTATTCAGAGAGTAGGTATTGATTACAATGAAACCATTTCTCCTATAGGTTACAAGGATGCTTTTTTATAGTGATTATAGCTTAGTAGCTCATTATGATTTAGAGTTGCATCATATGGGAGTAAATAGTACCTTTCTGAACATGTATCATATTGAAAAGGTCTATATGTTGCAACCTAAAGGATTTAAAGAAGATGGTAAAGATCGTCTTGTGTGTAAACTTAAAAGTTCGATTTATTGACACAAACAAGCTTTTCATAGGTGATATCTTAAATTTATGAAAGTAATCACCCTTTTTGATTTTTTTGAGAATAAGTTTGATCAATGCATGTATCTCAAAATTAATGAGAGCAAGTTTATTTTTCTTAATTTCTGAGTTGATGATATCTTACTTACTAGTAATGTTTGAGCGGTTTTACATGAAAAAACTTGAGAAAGTATCATATAGTCATTGGGATTAAAACCCACAAAGAGTTATTTCATCACTTGTTTGGACTCTCACAATGTGCATACATTGATCTAGTGTTGAATAGATTTTCTATACTTGATTGCAAATATGGAGATGTGCCAACTATTAAAGGTGATAAATTTAACCTGGCACAACATCCTAAAAATGATGTTGTGGGTGAATCTATGAAATAGATGTCATATGCTAGTGATGTATGCTCAAGTATACAAGGTGGATCTTTTGGGAAGATATTTGCCTAATCTCAATAGAGATTATTAGGAAGTTGTAAAGAAGGCAATGAGATACTTGAAGAGAGTTAAGGATTATATGCTAGTTTACTAAAAGGTTGAAGACCTTAAGTTGGTTGATTATTCGAATTTTCATTTTATTAGCTAGTTGATCCTTATAACTAACAGTTGACTAATTACCACTACTCAAAATATCACTTAGCATTTCATACTCATATAGCAATGACATGACGTCAATGTGAAGAGTGAAAAATATCACATGGTCGTGTCATCATGCCACATTCAGCATATCATAGCAACATCACATGATATAAAATGACAAGTAGAATTTTGATTAACAACAGTTAGTCAACCATTACTTATAATAGCTTAATTAGTTCAAAATAAAAATATAAAAATTTATTTGAATATAATAAAAGAGCAATAATTTATTTAAATTTTTTAAATACTTCGAAGATTTTTTAAAATATTATTTCAAAATTAATCTAAGAAATTAACGTAATTGATAGTTTACCTCGAGAAAAACAACATTCAAGTTTGAATTCTATTTGAACTTAAATTTGATAGAAAATTTTGTTTAGAAAACCAGTGACAGCGAAGTAAATGATATAAACCTAAACCTAAACTTTGTATAAGCTGTTGATACACGGCCTTGACATTTAATAAGTAAGGCTATATAAAAGGCTTTGTCCCATCAATGATCTAAATGAAAGGAAACTTAATTATATATCCAAAGCTCAAAATTAATTGAATCCCTACAATTAGAACTACATCAAAACTGAAAAGAGTAAGAAAGCTTACTCTTTTCTCAAACATTTATGAATTCAATGTTGGAAATTGTGATTATGATATTAGCCATGTAGTTGATCTAGTAACTCCTTAGAAATTGTTTCTTTTTCTAAGTAAGATTTGTGGTGGGATGCAATAAGGTATACGTATAAGATACAATATGTGTCACATAATGGTGTGTGAGTGCTTATTGAGCTAACGAAAGGTTGTAGACCCATTGGTTGTAAATGGGTGTATAAGATCAAGAAAGATTTAAAGGGAAGTCAAAGGGAAGATTAAGAGGTTTAAAGCCAAAATAGTTGCCATAGGTTTTATTCAGAGAGTAGGCATTAATTACAATAAAACATTTTCTCTTAGATCTTACAAGGATGGTTTTTTATAGTGATTTTGGTTCAGTAGCTCATTATGATTTAGAGTTGCACCAGATCGGTGTAAATAGTACCTTTCTGAACATGTATCATATTGAAGAGGTTTATATGTTGCAACCTAAAGGATTTAAAGAAAATGGTAAAGATCGCCTTGTGTGTAAACTTAAAAGGTCTATTTATTGACACAAACAAGCTTGTCATAAGTGATATCTTAAATTTATCAAAATAATCACCTCTTTTGATTTTGTTGAGAATAAGTTTGTCCAATGCATATATCTTGAAATCAATGGGAGCAAGTTTATTTTTCTTAATTTTTGTGTTGATGATATCTTGCTTATTAGTAATGTTTGAATGGTTTTACATGAAAAACTTGAGAACGTATCATATAGTCATTGGGACTAAAATCCATAAAGATTTATTTTATCACTTGTTGGGACTCTCTCAACGTGCATACATTGACCAAGTGTTGAATATATTTTCTATTCTTGATTGCAAAGATGGAGATATGTCAATTATTAAAAGTGATAAATTGAACTTGGCACAATATTCTAAAAATGATGTTGTTAGTGGGTCTATGAGAGTGATGCCATAGGCTAGTGCAATAATGAGCTTGATATATGCTCAAGTATACAAGGAGGATCTTTTGAGAAGATATTTTCCTAATCTCAATAGAGATTAGTAAGAAGTTGTAAAGAAAGCGATGAGATATTTGAAGAGCATTAAGGATTATATGCTAGTTTACTAAAAAGTTGAAGACCTTAAGTTGGTGGATTATATGGATTTTCACTTTGTTGGCTAGTTAGATGATATGAAGTCGACATCAAAATACAGTTTAGTAAAATTTTTTATAATTAAAGAACTTTTGAAAAAAAGGATGACAATTCAATAACACATATTTGGACTCGTGACATAATAGTTGATCCTCTTACCAAGGGATTACAATTTTAACATGCAATTTTCGTAGTTGAGTTTCTTATTCTCATCGTACAAATATTATCCTCAAAATTTAATATCTTTTAGATAAAATCAAGGAAATGAGAAATAATCTTGGACATTTATGATCAATTGGTAAAAAGGGCTAATTGATTGCAATTGTTATTAATTGTTTACTTGTCTTATTTTTTATTTATTCAAAAGTATGCATGCTTTTCCCAAAGAGTGGCTTGAAGAGCCGCCTGACTTTCTGGTTATTTCGTTGCACAAGTATGTGCAGATTTTCATTTAATGAAACAATATACATTTTTTTCTATTTTTTTTATCTATAAGAAGATTTATTAGGCAATTAATATCTTTTCTATCCATTCTCATAGATCTTACCTGTTAATCCCAAAAGTTTAAAGCAATCAAGACTTCTAAGATAAAGCCTTCAAATTTAACCTAAGTTATTCTTTTGGGGACATACTATTGGAGTTGGTTTTCTTCTCCATATTCACTTCTGCCAAAGTAGAGGAGACTTTTCATCACTTATCTCTTTGAAAATTAATAGCATAATTTTTTAAAAAAACATATGAACTATTTAAAAAAATTCAAATATTTTTTTCTTTTATTATGTTAACTCAAGTTTTGTACTTTTATTTTAGATCAGATTGATCTTTATAACTAACAGTTGATTAATTACCATTAGTCAAAATGTCACTTATCATTTGATACTCACATGACAATGACATGACGTCGATGTGAAGAGTGAAAAATATCACATGACCATGTTGTTATACTACATTCAATATATCATATCAACATCACGTGATATAAAATGATAAGTAGTATTTTGATTAACAACAGTTAGTCAACCATTACTTATAATAGTTTAATTAGTTCAAAATAAAAATATAAAAATTTATTTGAATACAATAAAAGAGTAATAATTTATTTAAATTTTTTTTAAATAATTCGAAGACTTTTTAAATATTATTTCAAAATTAATCTAAGAACCTATCGTAATTTATAGTTTACCTCAAGAAAAACAAAATTCAAGTTTGAATTCTAATTGAACTTAAATTTGATAGAAAATTTTGTTTAGAAAACTAGTGACAGAGAGGTAAATGATATAAACCTAAACCTAAACTTTGTATAAGCTGCTGATACACGGCCTTGACATTTAAGAAGTAGGGCTATAAAAAAGGCTTTATCCCATCAATGAGCTAAATGAAAGGAAACTTAATTATATATCCAAAGCTCAAAATTAATTGAATCCCTACAATTAGAACTACATCAATATCAACCAAAACTGAAAAGTCTTTGAATGTTCCTCTTGCATCAACTGAAATTAATACATACCGGTTTGAATAGTAATCCTCCATCTACTTGTATCATTATTTCCATTTATACTTAACAACAATTAAGATTATAAATTGACTAAAACCCACAAGACTTGACATTTATATTAGCAGAGGCCTTTGCTATGTCAAGGTTTTGCATTTGTGATATACTGTTGTCATGAAAATTTGTAGTTTTTCCAACTAGAAATAAATCCTAACATTTATGATACATTAAAAATATGAAGTTATGCCATTATCAATTATTGTGGGTATTTATACAATAAATACTTAATGGAGGGACCATTTGTTAGTCTCAAAATCTTTTTCCTTTAACTGAAAATTTGTTTTATGAGTTTTGACATCCAATGCATTGAACAAGGTTATAAAAACGATACTATAGTAAAAAGTATCAATATAACATGATGGAAACCTTTTTTGTTTTCATTAAAAAGCTTGAAATTCTGAAATTTGAGTATTAAAATGCAGATGGATATCATAAATAGATTTTTGGTAAAAGAAACAAAGGGAGAAAAGGAGGAAGAGGAAAGAAATAAATAAGGAAAAAAGTTTGAAGCCTTTGTATCATTTTTTTTTTCTCTTCCTTTTTCGAATACTGCAAAATTTTGGTTAGAATTATACAGGGTTGGCCCATCACGGGTGCCCAACCCACTCTAATATCCAACAATAACAAAACGTATAATTTCAAAATAAATCTAAAAAATTGTTTAGTATTAACTTTATTGTGTTCATTTTCTTTAATTATAATATATATGATAAAAGAAACAGCATTGTTTTTTTTTTAGTATTTTGATTTTGATTTTTTGTTTTTAAAAGAGAGCATTGTTAATTTAAAAATAGAAGAAAAACCACTATACGTATATGCAAAAAAGAGAAAAAAACAAAAAGGTTTATGATAGGGGTTAATTACATATCATAGTTTAATGATGACATCTTTAAACATGTGTTACGCTCTAATTAGGTGTTTCTAGACTCGCCACTTCTTTCACTAATAGACTAATCCAATTGTGCAATCTACTTGACTGAATGAAAAATGAAGTACTTATTTTGTAATTTTTCTTCAAGTATTAAATCAACTTTTTTATTATTATTTGGATACTAAATATATAATTAACCCTTTATCATATGATAAAATTAATCTATTGTAATTAGTTAGTTTGAAAAAAGTAAGAGATTTTAAAAAAGCAGTATCGATTTAAGAGGGAGCTCTTCCACAAAATTAAAGCATACAATTGATAATCAAAATTAGTAGAAGAACTAACTGGATGAACTTGATCAAATACAATTACTTAAACAAGTAGATATTATAATCACAATATTATCTCCTTAAAATTTGTCTAATTGAGTAAATAAACATATAATTAAGCTTAACAATTCCTACCAAATACCTTGTGAAAAAACTGAAAGGTGTAATGTGTTGGTAATGGACTATCTGATATTAAAAGCACAAATTAAAGTTGTTATATTTAATGTAAACATATTTTTATCTGATACCTTAGCCAATACGTTAAGAATACTTGTCAAGGTTTCCCATATTGAAAAGATTGTTTTAAATACGTAAGTGTCCAGTTATCAAGTTCTATGAAGGTACTAACTTCTATAGTGGGCCCATCAAATATTTCACATTTAAGCAAAACATTTATTTTGGTTCTTGCCTTAAGTACTATTGAAATAGTGCAATTAGTAATTGGAATTTAGGGGGTTTTCATATAAATTTCAGTACCTAGAATTCTCAATCATGTTTCTTAGCAACCTTCACAGTTCACTTTGGCCAAGGGACTTTAAAGTTCATACAACCAAATAATGAGACCTTTCTCTAGTGATAATTGTCAATAAGCCTCTACATCCAATAACTCCAGCCACTGCAATGGTTACATTGTGCAAACCATTGCACAAACACTAGCAGCACTACGACCACCAGTGTTGCATTGGTATCCATTACTTGGATTTGGTTATAATATGGGCACATTCAGTTTTAGCTTAGTTTTTCTTTCTATGTGATGTTGTGAGTCAGCTTTATGTCCAACATAGGTATATTAGGAAAAATCAACAATGGCAACTTAGATATAGTGCTTCATAATGATAATAATTCCTCTCAATCATCATCATGACTCATGCCCACTTTCTAGCCCCGACTTAGCACTTTATCCATTCATTTTTGAAATTGTGTATTGATTGATCATTAGTTTGAAGTACATAACATCATATGTCAAAGCAATGGTAGATTTAGGATTTTATACAAGAGGTGATGAGTAATCATATAAGGTCATGGATCGAGTTAATAATTCGATTCGAAATAAAAAATTAATCACTTTTGAAATAAAATTAAATTATAACATAAAATTTTATTAACAATTTAAATATAAGTTTTTAAATTCATCAATATAAATAGACATAAAGTAAAATGAAAAATTAATATTAAATTTTTACATTACTCGATGTGCTTTCATGCTTTCAAATTGATCTATGACTAAATCCATATTAATGGTCTTGACAATCTCTTTCTCAATGTAAAGGATAAGTGAACTAACAAGAAAATCATGTTCCATCTTATTATGTAACCTTATCTTTACAATTTTCCTAACTGAAAATGCAAGTTTTGTAATTGTCAAAAAAATTGGAAAAGTTAAGATAAATTGAACCAAATGATCAAGGAAATGATATACAATTGATTCTTTTGTCTTTGACATTAACTAGCATAGTTTTGAGAGAGTTGAAACACTTGCAAACATGGATCTTACCTGATATCAAGTTCAAAATGCCCTAATTCATATTTCATATGCAATTAAACAATCTAGGAGAAGATATACAATTGATTTTTAAGCCTTTAACATTAACTGCCATAGTTCTAAAAGAGTGGAAACACTTTGCAAACATGGATTCCACCTAATATCAGGTTGAAAATGTTACAGCTCATATTCCATTTGATTTTTTCTTGGCAAGTGAAGTCATCAAAATAAAACTTTTGAGCAAACTTGCAAACGTCATTAATCTTGAATAATTAAATCCATTTTTAGGAAAAAAAGGATGAGTTAAGGAAAAAAAGGGACCAAAAAAAAAAAGAAAAGATGAGCTAAGGAAAAAAAAGGAAAGAAAAATAATTCCAAACTTTGGGGCTAGATGAGTTAAGGAAAAAAAGGAAAAAAAAAAACTTAATATCAAGTTGAAAATGCTACAGTTCATATTTTATTTGCAATTTTTCTTAATCAATGAAGTGATCAAGATAAAACTTTTGAGCAAGCTTGTAGATGTCATCAATCTTGAATAATTAAATCTATATTTAGGATAAAAAGATGAGTTAAGGAAAAAAAGAAAAAAAAACGACAATATAAGCTAAGGAAAAAAAAAAGAAAAGAAAAATAATTCCAAACTTTGGGCCTAGATGAGCTTAGGAGATAAAAGAAAAGAAAAATAATTTCAAAATTTGGACTTAGAAGGAATTGAACTTAGGCATTTAAAAATTTAATTTAGGTTCCTTATCACTATTCCAAATCAATTTTTTTTTATTTATTTAGGAGTGGCCAAGTTATATATATTCTGACTTTTATACGTATAAAAATAAAAAAAAAATTAAAAACTTAGAGGTGACGTCTAGTCTCTCCCTCCACCTCTGTGTTAGAGTATAAAGATAAAACTAATACATAATGTAGCATACACATCTAAATCCCTAGCTAGTAATGCATACTACAGTTTGATTTACTAATTAATGACATCATTTCAAAATTGCATAGCCAAAATCCATTTATTGTTCAGAACATGGGTGCGGTTTTTTGGAATCAATTTGCTGGTATTACTCCAATGCTGCTGTACAACTGAGTTCTACCAACAACCTTACTTTCAGCTTCCTGCATCAAGCTCATATGACAATTTTTTTTGAGGTTGCTGGTTGATAATACTATAGAAAATGAAACTTAGGATCCTTTTGAGGCTCGTGTCATACATTAGGAGAAGTAACAAAAGATCAGAATTTTATTAGTACTAAAAAAATTTTTTTTAAAAAAACATCTTTTGTAAATTTTTTTTAAAAAAATAGGTTCTTGAGTTATCTTTAATTTTCATGCATGCATATTTGAGTTATCTTTTGTACAAGGCTCAATTATGAATGGGTTCAAGAAGTCCATTTAGGCCCAAATTTTAATGAGTTTCAGAATCCATTAGACCCAGGCCCATCAAGACCAATTTTGAATGGGCTTGAGAGGCGCTATCTAACTTAATTGCTAACAAGCTTAAAAATCCCCCCTTTAGACCCAAATTATAAAGGTGGCTTAGACAAGCCCTTAAATGAATATGGTAATTAGTGTAATCTATGAACCACGGTGTGTAACTGCATAGTCCAAATGGAGTCTCCAGTTTTAACTAAATTAGAGCTCAATCATGTGAATGTTTACAACACAATATTCCAGCTTATGCCCAAGCTTGATAACCTGAAAAAAAATTAAGATCTAATGTTTCCAACCATCACAAGAAGAAGAGTCTCAGGTTTTGGTACAGCCCATAAAAAGGAAAAAAAAAAATCAATTAAGTGGGCATGAGGGATGAGGATTTAGAAGGCTAAAATCGGTGTTATGTGATATTTAGTTTGTTTGATGCATGTTTCATTACAAATGGAAGAGAATAGACAATTAGGTTGAAAGATTTAACTAAATTGTTGATATCATAAATTTAATCTTATCTGAATATGAAAATAGTCAAATCTCTGGTGGCAAAGATAGTATCTTTTAGAGCAGTAGGGTAATTTTTTGCTTGTTCAGTTTAACTATTTGGATGCAAATAGTTTGATTTATCTTTTTGTTTTTCTATTCAAGTTTCCTTATTATTTAATATTAAATTGCTCAAAATGATCCCATTCTTGTTGTTTTATTTATCACAATCATGACTTATCCTATTTACTATTAGATTTTAATCTAAAAATTAAGCATGTTTAAAACCGTCACACTAATCTCAAAGTAGAAAAAGTAATGCAATGAACAAAAATGATACACATTTAATTGAGAACTACCAGGAGTTTTTAAATCAAGAATTAAATGTAATTATTAATTTGTATCAAAGAAAATTTATAATTTTTATATACAATAATATGGAGTACACAAAAATTCCTCAGAGCATGTAGAACTTCAAGTAAAATTGGAAAGAATATTATGAAACTAGAAGAAAGATATTGTAGCCACGTGCTAGTCTAAGAACTTGTCCGCCTAAACATGTAAGTGTTGGAGTCATCACTTATCTTTTTTGTTAAGTGTGATTGACAACCTATTAAATTGATTCTCTTTGACGAAATCTTAAATTAATTTTAGGTCTGTCTAAAGAATAAAACTTAGTTTACATTTTTTATTTTTGGATTCTAGAGTACAATTACACATGAGGAAGAATTAGTACCCTATGACGCTCATTCAATGAATAGTATCAAATAATCATTTGTTATCCTATCTTAACCTTAATATTTAATTTTATTCCTATATGTTTTCTTAATCACTATTCTTTTCATTATTTATTTATTTTTACTTAATTTGACTATGAAAGATAATCTTTTTAGTCAAAGCATTTCCTGAATCCTCGCCCTTTTTTGGAAAATTCGAGAATGCTCTATCACCTAGAGAATTTATGAAAAAACTTATCTCTACAAGCTTCTTGGGGAAAATCTCATCCGTAGGATTATCGTTCAAACTTTATTTTGAAGATGAGAATATGTATGATGAGTATAAATGCAAGGATAACGAATATTATGAAATTCAATTATTAAATACAAACAATGATCATTTATTAAGGACATTTTGTGAGTCTCCCCATCTTTTTGGTAAAACCCGAGACACTACCAAAAAAAATAGTTTCTATGATGGAAGAAATCATCACAGAAAAGCCAAAATTAGTCACTAATAGAAATTAGTGACGAAAATAATGACAAATAGTTTCCCCCAATGTAAGTTGGCTCACTGATACTTGCTGGGATTCAACCTCATACTCAAATATGAAAATAATCAAGAAATTAATAATATAATGTAGGGAAAAATGAACATTAAATATAAGAAGTAGGTGAATCATACATGATCAATATTTGTGTTTTTCATGTAATTTTTAAATTAATTATGAATATTTATAAGTTTAAGAGTTACGTACCTTACTCTATATATCATAATCAAGAGTCAATTAAATCAAAAACGATTGTGATGAAACAACTAACCCAAAAAGAGAATAAGATTATTTAAACTCCTGCAACCAAAATCCTTGTTTCTTTACTTTTAGGATTCGTCAAATCTTCAACCACCCAAGTGTTTGGCCTCTAACAGTAATCCACACAATGCCTGAATAAGACCTTCTCAAAGGTAAGATTTTACTTGTGCTAGCAACTTTTGTTTCAAAAACAAAAAGACCAAAAGTTTTTCCTAAATCTTATTTCTATCAGAGAGAGAAAACTATTTTTCTTTTTCTTATTTTTAAGAAATGGCTAAGAAGTATCTAGAAGCTTGGAGTTTTAGTTTGCTAACATGACATATTTATATAGCCAAACTAAGTTGTAACCCTAAATACAACAGTTGTATTTTAATTCAATTAAGTCATTATGAACTTAATTAATTTCTCACTTTATGTTGGTTTATTCCAATTCCAATTACGTCTAACTTAATTGATTATCCTTATTTAATCTCAATTATGCCATTTAATGTGTATGACCCATTAGGCTTCTAACATGTTGACAATAAATATAAATCTTAATCAAATATCAATTTATATTTATAGATCATGAGCAACATCTAGCAATATATCATGACCACCCAAATGCTAGAGAGTCAATAAAAAAATTTGACAAAGGCCTTTTGTGATAAGCTTCTCAATGAGATACGGTCCTTTCATTAAATATTCCAAATATGTCATAAAGCATGGCTCAGTTTCTACATATGACATTCCATATTAGTTCTTATAATTCATGACTAACCTTGTGAATTTAAGAAACTAACTTTCCTTAAATTCATCATGCTTTGGCCAAAAACTTTATACAAGTTAATCAAGGATTGAGAATAAGTGAGATACATCCCTTCACATCACTTAGGGTGATGAATCCTCTCTTACCCACTTATCTACATTGGCATGCTTCATGGCATATCCAAAAACACCTTGTTTAGGCATTTGGTCACATCTGAACCCATGGAGGTGAAATCAAAGTATGTCATTCCCCATATAAGATGATCTGATGTCTCAAGTTTGAGGATTAGTTGCACGACTATCACATGAAAACATATTCCATAGACATTTGAGTGAAATACCAAATGGAGTTCTCATAGCAAGTCATGTTCAGTGAACTTGTTCTTTAACAAGCACTTACATATTATTCTCAAGTATCCCATATACTTCAATCTATGAGATTGATTACTTATTTTTCAAGTACCAGTCTCTAAGCATTATCAATGCCCTATCTTGACAATACAATGACCACGAACAATTTTAAGAATATGGCTTTGACGTATAGTGATCTCATAATTATAATAGCTTTACAATTCTATTGTAAGGCCTTTATGTTTCATGAGCTTCATTTAATTAGTACTTAATAACTCCTTATTATTACATTAACATGAAGAAAAACCTCTATTACATATATTTATGTGATTAAGTATGTATTAAATGACAATATATATTTCTTGATCAATCCAATTGGCTCAAGGACATATACCAAGAATCTCCCACTTGCATTTTAGTCAACTGCTAACATATCCAATATCGAACTCTTTCGCTTAGCAATTGTGTCTATACTAGGACAACTCAAATTGCAATATTTAGAAATATTTTAATTTATATGTTTGACAATCTCTATTATCATAATTGAAATACTGATAACCTTAATTCCATTATTATTGCTTTTATTGTTACTTTAACAACTTGGAATCATTTATGGGTTTATTAAACCAATGATCCAAATACCTATTCTTTTGTTAACTAAACAAAAGGTTTGTATCCGATTATAGATATAATCATGTAGTTATCTCTTGTTTTGGAACCAGTCCAATACAACTGCTTAATCATGACTTTATGTCACTTTTAACATTTAGGATTTTCTCTATGCTAAACTGCTTTAACATGTCATTCGTAATTCTTTTGTTGAGTCACCTTTTAAACTTTAACTGTTTAGTCCTATTTTGTTTTTCTTAGATTGGCAAGTATATCTTATTACACTTTTAATGAGCAACTTATCTTACTCCCACTAACCTTATGATTTGTATAAAATTTGTTTATCTTATTCAATGTATTCAACTACTTTGATTTTAATCCATTGGATAGAGATTATTATCTAATCATTCATGTTGGATTATTTAACAGACTTGACTTATATGAGTAATGCATCAATATGCATCCTACTAATGGTTTGTATTTAACGAGTGAATTATGCATTTTTATGCATTCCATTAAATCAATCTTTGTGCATAAATCTTATTTATTGGATTTCATAATTTCATGACCCTTGACCTTTAAAGTGTCATTAGCTCCCACTATTTCTACCATATATAGAAATCTTATTAAGTAAACTTATTTACTTTCCTCTAAGGTGTTATATCCATAACTTTTATGTATGCTTATATATCATAAGTTGTTCATCATTGGTTATGGAATGAAATCCTCTCAAAGGTTAGTTCATGCGATTAATTAGGTTTAGAATGTTTTGTGATTCATCTTTTATGAACTCAATGTGATACTAAACTATTATTTAGTTCTAAGAAATCTTAATTTAGATATTTTATCTCCATAAGAATGCTCATTAACTAAATATGTTCATAATCCTATTATGAATTCACTGAGTTAGGACTCAATTTTATCCAAGTCATCTCATTAATTTCCTTTTTGATTCATAATCAAAAGAAAAATAATCTCACAATGATCTTATCATTATGACTTAATATTGATTATCATATACGCAAGGATATACTTATGAATAAATAATTTAAAACAATTCTAAAATAAAATGAGATATAATGTAAATATATAAATATATATAAGCTAAGCATCTCATGCTAGCAAAATATAAATCTATGTTTCCTAAACATAAATAAAATATTCAGCCGTAGGCCCGAAACCAAAACATCTCATCTTCGCAATCATGCCATGAAAACATTTAATGTTCTAAAATTATTTATTGTTTCACAATCTAATCTAGGTCAATAAGCTTAATCATCATCAACTAAGGTTGTCACCTTCATTATCCTATTCTTTACTACTCCTTCTCATTAGCTCCTACAATATGTCATACATATTAGAACCAATAATAAAAAGTAAGGTATCACATACCAAGTAATGAAAAAGAAAATCATCATATGATTTATACTTGATGTGAAAACTTCTTTTTGTTTCATCTCTTGGATGGATTAAAGATAATCCTCACAATTGCGCCTCCAATGCCCTAATTTGCCATAGAAATGGCATTTGTTATTGTCCTTTCCCTTCTTCACTCCTCCAATAGGCTTCATACTTTCGAAGTTAATGCCTTTTCACCCTTGTCTTTCTTAGAAAATTTTCTTTTCTTATTTTTATTTTTCTTAGAAGAGACAAGATGAGCTGAAGGCTTCTCTTTGACAATAGTGTTCTCAGCCTATGTGAGCATATTCAGTAAACTTGATAAGGTTACCTCAATCTTGTTCATATTGAAATTAAACACAAACTATGAATAGCTCTCAGGTCATGAAGAAAATACAGCGTCTATGCTCAAATCATGATCCATAACCCAACCCAACTACTCAAGTCAAGTGATATATCGTATCATCTTAAGCACATGAGACCTTATTGGGTTTCCCTCAAATATCTTAAATCAGAACAATTCCCTTGAAATGTCGAATCTCTCTATGTGACTTTCCTTATCGAACATTTCTCTAAGGTTTAAGATTAAGCGAGAACAAGCTTTGGTCGATTCAATTTTCGATCCAATTTTCCTTAAAACAGATCAAAAAATTAAGCTCCTCCAACCGACTAAATCGAATCGTGTTAAACGTTAGTTTTGGTCAATTTTAAAAGGCTTCTATTCGATCGGTTTCGAGTCAATTTTTGCAATGGGTTGACTTGGGCTATTTGGGGTTGACTTGCTCTAAGTTGGGCTTTTTTGTTCAAAATGGTCTTCTTCTTTTTTTGGCTTGGGCTTTTTTATATAATTTTTTATAAATAGCTATTTTAAGTCCATTTATTTATTTTTAGTCCTTTTGACTTATTTATTTATTTTTTAAATAGTTAATAATATTTATCTTCATGCAATAAATAAACATTGAACTTTATATAGTAAATAAACATTAGTTTCAAAAGTTTTATAATTAAATATGATCACAAAGAAATTAACATTAATCTTCATATAATAAATAAACAAAGAAAGTTCCACAACTTAAAGTTTCACAACATAAATTACTAAATTTCAAAAAAAGGATCTTCAAGGCTCTAACTTTAATTTAACGATTTTGTGGAACATGCTCCTAAAAAGGTTAAAAGCAAATTTGTAATTAATGTAAGTTTTTATGGTAAGATAACCTAAATAAATTATAAACATAATATAAATATTGTATAATACCTAATGATAACATTACCTAAAAGTGCAAATAGCCAATAGAAATAATATGTTAGTCCGACTCAAGCTCAGACTCAGCTATTGTCTCCAATGGAATATTAGTCAACTCCAAAAAATAAAATAACAAATAGGATAAATTGATCTTTGACAAATCTAATAAATTAAATTATAAACAAAACTATAAAATAAATTAAATAATTACCAGAATCAAGTTTACCAAGCTCATTTAAATCATCTTCAATAAAATCTGGATCACCACGTGCCAATACACATAACCAATCTTGAGCACAAATAAGTGCTTGCATGACCTCATGAGTCAAAGAACTCTTATATGTATCAAGCACACGTCCATTAGTACTAAAAGCGGATTCTAAAGCAATTGTTCATTTTGGAACAACCAAAACATCACGAGCAATAGCGGCAAGTATAGGAAACGTAAATTGATTAAGTTTCCACCACATGAGAACATCAAACTCATCATCATCGAAACCCTCATGATCCATAAGCTCATATAAATATTTCTCCAATTTCATTTTCAATTCTTTTAACCCAATGTTTAACCGGTGCTTCTTAAACCTATCTAATCTTTTTTTAGTACGTTTTGTGTCCTTGCCAATCAAAGTCGAAGCAACACTATCACTACAACCACCACTAGTGACTTGACCCGTGGACGTTGAATGCTCTTGACCACTTTCACTGACATCACGAGCTAGAAGTTGTAACATATTTCTATAACAACGAAACAACTCATCCACTGTTTGTGTCACCAAAGAAAACATCATTGAAGCTTGAGAGGAGGATATATGTCTAGCAAAGTGATTTCAACATAAGAAAGCCTTTTTCTCGAATCAAATAAAGTAGCAATGAACAACACAAAATTCATTTTGTTCACATTCCCCAATACTTGTCAAATTTTTGTTTCATCTTAATTGTCATAGACCATAAATCAACATCATCACCATTTTGCCATTGACCCATGGATGTTGAATGCTCTTGACCGCTTTCACTGACATCACGAGCTAGAAGTTGTAACATATTTCTATAACAACCAAACAACTCGTCCACTGTTTGTGTCACCAAAGAAAACATCATTGAAGCTAGAGAGGAGGATATATGTCTAGCAAAGTGATTTCAACATAAGAAAGCTTTTTTCTCGAATCAAATAAAGTAGCAATGAACAACACAAAATTCATTTTGTCCACATTCCCTAATACTTGTCAAATTTCTATTTCATCTTAATTGTCATAGACCATAAATCAACATCATCACCATTTTGCCATTCAATCAAAGTGGTGTACACATCAGAAATGGAATCCAAAAAAGAATTATCGGTTATTTAAGATGTGCCTAAAACACTTAAGGTCAAATCATAAAATTCTCTTAAGAAACAAGAAATCCTCTTAACTTTTGCCCAATCTTTGTCTTCGGGCACCCCATCTCCCAACTTTATGAGCTTACGTATGTAGCTATTATCACATAATTGAAATGACGCAAAAGCCCTCTGAAATTTCAAAGCTGTATCCAACATCAAAAAAGTAGAATTTCATTTAGTGCTCACATCCAAACACAATAAACACTTGCTCTCAACTCCTGTACTAGTAGCACACTCCATAAACTTGGCTAATCTAGCAGGGAAATGTCTAACAAATCTTACTACCCTGCTAACACTAACAATTAAGGTATTCTTATCCTTCAATCCATCAAAGACCACAAGATTAATAATATGAGCAATGCATCTTACATGAAAAAATCTACCTTCTAAAATACTAGTTCTAGCAACATTAAATCTTTTCTTCAAATGCCCTATTGCAACATCATTTGAACTAAGGGTCCGTTTGGTACACTGCAATGTAAAGCACATTACCTGCAATGTGGCTTATTAAATTACATTGCAGTGTTTGTTTTGTAACAGATCACTGCAATGTAAGATTACAATGCAATCACATTACAGCCAATGGATGTAATGTGATTGCAGTCCAAAACCAATGCAATCACATTACATTGCACTCTTCAATGTACTTAAAGACAATTTTACCCTTCAATTTTATTACCTTATTAAAAATATTTTATAATATTATAATTAAAATAAAAATATTAAAATAAAATATATAATATAAGAATAAAATTAAAATAAAATAAAATATAAAAAATTAACATTTATATAATATAGTAAAACAAATTAAAATAAAATATATAATATAAAAAATATATTAAAGAAATGAAAATAAAATATATAAAATATAATAATAAATAAAAATAAAATATATGACATTAAAATATATTTAAAATATGATATTATATAAAAATTAATAATATAAATATAAATATATTAAAATAAAAATATAAAATATTATAATAATAAATAAAAATAAAATATATGACATTAAAAATATATTTAAGAAATGATATTATATAAAAATTAATAATATAAATATAAATATATTAAAAATAAAATATATAAAATTATAATAATAAATTAAAATAAAATATATGATATTAAAAATATATTTAAAATATGATATTATATAAAAATTAATATATAAATATAATATATTAAAAATAAAATATAAAATATTATAATAATAAATAAAAAAAAATATATGACATTAAAAATATATTAAGAAATGATATTATATAAAATTAATAATAAAGTATAAATATATTAAAAATAAAATATAAAATATTATATAAATAAAAATAAAATATATGATATTAAAAATATATTTAAGAAATGATATTATATAAAAATTAATAATAAAAATATAAATATATTAAAAATAAAATATAAATATTATAATAATAAATAAAAATAAAATATATGATATTAAAAATATATTTAAGAAATGATATTATATAAAAATTAATAATAAAAAATATAAATATATTAAACTTATATTTTAATAATTATGGGTAATTTTGACAATTAACATTACATTCCCACTAAAGTACTTGTAAACCAAACACTGCAATGTTATCTTCCCTGCATTTTAATCATTATTTTGTTTACATACCAAACACTGTAATGTTATTTTCTTTGTAATCACATTGCTTGCAATCACATTACTCGCAATCACATTGCTTGCAATCACATTACTTGTAATCACATTGCATT
>NW_018397262.1:1823282-1823442 GCF_002168275.2 Theobroma umbraticum
AAACGCCACCTAACATTATCAACAATGATAGAAAATATCTTTTGGATCCCCCAATCCCCCAAACATTTACTAATTGGCTTACCAATGGCCTTACTTTTGTGACTAGTGATCAAACAAAAGTTCAAAATTCTTTTTTGCAACTTCTAATCATTATCAATAA
>NW_018397262.1:1823452-1823940 GCF_002168275.2 Theobroma umbraticum
TAGACACATATAATTAATTCTTTGTATCAAAGTACATGTGTCAGTGGTGAGACACATTCTACCAAGACATAATTTTAACAATCTTCTCATTCAAGTTTTTTCATCAGTATAAACCTTATAACAATCCCTAGCAACAATCCATCATGACGGTATATGAAATCTAGGACATGCTTTGTTTATGTGTTTCCTATATCCTTGATTTTTCACAAACTTAAAAGGCAGTTCATCTAAAATGATCATTTCAACTAAACTCCTCTTAATTGCCTCTTGATCAAACTTCTAGCTGCCCAACCCATCACCTTCTAAAGCAAAAACTAATTTCATTTGCTTGTTTTCCCCACTATCACGCACTAATTTCAACTTAGGACAACCTTTAATATGATTGTTCAAAAAAGATGTTCCAATCTTTTTTGTATCAGCACACAACTCTTTACCACAATGAGAACATTTAGCCTTCTTATTACCTTTCTTATCAACAATTTTGGTGA